>NC_031974.2:2681773-2915242 GCF_001858045.2 Oreochromis niloticus | reverse complement strand
GCTCATGAACCTGTGTGCACAGCGTCTGCAAATCGGGGCTGTACAAAGTCACTTCATCTTTACCCAAAACTGTAAGCTGTCATCTGTGAGGCGCGAGCGGTGTTTGTTTTTACCATAGTTCATGGTGGAGAATGGCTGCTCTGCTGAGTTTTGCTCTCTGTAGCTGAATGAATGGCAAACTACACTGATTAACAGCGGCATAGACACACTTGAAATTTCTTCTGAAATTTTCGCTTTCTAGTTATTGTGTGGATGCCCTAAAAGGGCTTCCACACTATTGAGTTCCTGTTTCTCTTTATTCTTTATACTTTATTCTTCAAGTTGCTCCGTTCTTTGCCGCTTATCTACTTCCTCAGTTTTCAGCCGATTTTCTCCGTTCAAACTCTATACTGTTCTGCTCTTTCTGCTAATTCCTGCTATGACTTTTGGTGTTTATTACTGTTATACTTTTTAAAATATTACACTTTTTTCCTTTAATTTGTCCCATTGAAACGAATGGGAAACTTCCACAATTCTGTGCAATTAACTCAGAGTGAGTGCTGATCTGTTCTGAATTTTGTCTTCATGTCTGAACAACTTCTTGCTACTTACTCAATTTCCACTCAACCCCCACAAATTATACATCAAAACGTAGGTATTTTTGCTGGCTTTCAGACAATGTTACTATCTTTATTGTGAGATTCACCGTTTTTTGCAATTTGCCTCGGAGTGACACAAGGTCTGACAACTCCCATTCAAAGTCTATGGGAGGTTTTGAAATTCAGAGCTGAAATTCTGTAACGGGAGGCATTTTCAAATCGCCATATCTCTTTAACAAAGCAAAGTCAGGACATGAGGCTTGTGCCAATATATCTTCAGACACTGCTGACACTCACAGTGGAAGCAGTTTTTACAATTATCTTACCGTTGAGCAATGAATTACGTTTGTTTGAGGGGTGGAAATCTGTCCTCCTCTCAGTTTTCAAACTCCGAAAATGAAGCCGTTTCTTCTCTCGTCATATCTCCGCGACGGAGGTACATAGAGCAATGAAAATCGCAGTCAAAGTACACCAAAGTCCGCTGATTCACCCAGTACAAGAATTATGCCGCTAGCCCTCCTAGTTTTTGAGTTACACGACATTTTGTAACACCAAAAAACGGCGTTTTTCGCCTCTCACCGCGATCTAATTCTGACTGCTGAAGTATCTGTCTTTCAGACCCTCGCCCCCTTTCCAGGTGGCGCAATCAGTAATGACACGGCTCTGCAGCTCAAAGGTCGTGAGTTCAATCCCACCTTGTTCAACTTTTTTTTTTTCACTACAAATTGATACACTATCACAGACCTGTAATTTATATTGCTAATTTATTACAATTCTGCAAAGTTTTCTGATTTTAGCAGCTTTTCTAATATGGACCTCAGATTCTTGTCAACACCACATGGCAGAAATACATACAAGTAAACAGCCTGATGAAGCAGACAGAAGCAGTACCTCTGATTGGTGAATTTGAGCAGAACCAGGTTGTTCTTTCATTTCATTTCTTTCTTTATTTCACACATGGTTCAACAGTGTTTCTTTTTCTACATATAGAACCTTCTGCCTCTTTTCAGCAGAAATTCTGCTCATTCACCTCTTTTCAACGCAACGTTCTGCTTCTTTCCCTCTTTTCTGCAGAAATTCTACTGAGTCACCTCTTTTCTGCAAAATTTTCAGCCTTTTCACCCCTTATCAGCACAATCCTCAGCAGCTTCTACTCATTCCACCATAATTGTCAGTCTCTCCATCTCTTTCCTTGTGAGAGTGAGTTTGGCACAGTGAGATGAGTCGTTGTCTTGAGCCCAGGAGGGCCAGGTTCGAATCCTGCTCAGGGTGACATTTTTTTTTTTCCACCACCATGCAACTTTTTGCAACTTTTCAGCTTTTCAGCAGACAGCTTCAGTGTTAAGGCATCCACACAGCATTTTCGCAGGAAATGCAAATTTTTCTAGTTATTATTCAGTTTCTGCCTGAGATTTTGCAGCGAAACTCGCCCCGCAGTTTTGAGATAAGCTTCATATATGTTACCTCATTTTGTGCGGCTGGATCTGGAATGGTGTGCTATGACTTTTGGTGTTTATGACTTTTATAGTTTTTTAAATATTAATATTTTAGTGAAAATTTTCCCGCGCTTCTCTGCCGCACAGTTTTGACAATAGGGTTACATATGTTAGATCATTTTGTGCGGCTGGAGCTGGACTAGTATGGTATGACTTTTGGTGTTTATGACTTTTATAGTTTTTTAAATATTTTGATTTTAGTGCAAATTTGGGCCAATTTCTAGGCTCCTGAGAAAGATTCTACTTTTGGCCCCATAGAAACAGACTTCATTTGTGGTGTGTTGGCTCTCTCTAGTGGTATACCCGGAGTAGTACAGCCAAAAAGGTTTATGCTTGGGGTGAAACTACATATCCCACAATTCATAGCACGCCTAGTACAGAGTAAACAATGGCGGCCACCACTTCGTTTTATATGTCTTTTATTAGTATTTCTAGGTCACAAAATAAACTTTTAAGATATTTTCAGGCGAGAATGTAGGTGTGTAAACTTCAAATATCTGCTCGTTTTATCAAGACATCCCATATTAGCGACAGTGCTCTGACGACGTCCTGCCTGACAGCTAGCCGGCTACCTAGCTAGCTGCCGCACTTGGCTGCAAATGGACAGCGAGGGGACTCTCTCTCTCGTTTCACCTCCCCGGTCTCTCGCAAATGCTCGCACAGAATCGGAGTTACAGCTGGATGTGGAAAAAATAACTGAGTTGTTTGGTGGTGGTATAACGCGGAGCTACAACAGAGGGCAGCTATCCACCGGTGTATGACAGAAAGGACATGCCGCGAACGAGACATATGAGGCGGCAAGGCGACCGCCGATCGACCGGTGGTTGCTAACGCGTAGGTCAATCGTGGATCAGGGAAACCGAAGGCAGGAGCGTGAGGTGAACTGAATTTCAGGTAAGAAGTTATGAACTGCACTCTATTTGGGTCAGATATAAACCGAGTTTAGGTGTAGTTTATTTTCGTTGTGCTGACTTTTTACAATCGTACTGCGTGCTAGCTAGCACGACGGGAGTTTATATACAGTTGTGTGCGCGCTAAGTTACTGACGTTGGACTTTATTTTATTCATAAGGGTTAGTTCGTAGAGTTGCCGTACAAACGGAATCGTGCAACATTCTGAGAAAATATTACGATTTATTCTGTCGTTACGAAGCCTCCCCTGTCATTCTCTGCCTGTTGCAACTTCAATCATGAAACTGATCAATGATCGGCTTTTCGCTCTTGTTTGTTTATCGCGCTAAACAACAGCTGCACGTTTAAGCTTGATCAGCTGTTGTTAGAATTCATTTGCTTTTAATTTCTAGTATCAGCTGGTGTTTGCTGGAGCCACAGCTGTAAAAACGGCTGGCCCAAACCAGGAGATGTCCTTACTGAATCATCAGAGCTGAACAGGTGATGGAGAAACAGGTTTACCCTTTAGGTGACATGAATGAGTTGAAGGGAAGTTATGAACCGTTTCTGAGAGACAAATAAACACCAAGCTCCTTTTTTGTGTAGCTGACAGCTGGTAACTGTGCAGGGGCGGATCTAGCAAAGCTTTTGCCGGGGGGCCAGGTAGGGCATTAACAGGGAAAGGTGGACACAAAGATATACTTTTCTTTCTTACTCTCATATAAAATATTTAGCTTTTATTAAATAGTTATCTGAATCTTACAACGAAAGTTTGTATAATAATACACAAGATTGGCTGTAGACCATTGTTCATCATTCAGAACACTGTGTAAAAATAACAAAAAACAAAAAGTGAATGCAAAAGTGCATAAATATTTATTTTACGTGTTTGATGTGTGTGGCGGGGCGTGGTCTGCAGTGCCGCTGCAGGAGAAGTGGACCCACCTGAGCGGCATCTGCAATCACGACTCTCGGGCGTAGTCTGTGCTCTCTCGGCTGTTTTTAGGATGTGTGTCGGGCTGTAAGTTGAAAAGCTACAGCCGGCTGTGTGGGTAAACCAACCATGTGTGAAAAGTGGTCCATAACGTAATGCTTCAAAGCGTGTTCGTGCAAACATTGTCGGGTCTGCCGTGGTACAATGGGACGTCTGCTCATGACCCTGTGTGCACTGTTAGGATTCAAAAATTGGAGAAAGGAGTACGGAGGGCTCACAAGCAAGTAACAACTCTGGTCCAGAAGGTATGATCAAAGCGAAGATTTATTGAATTACACGCGCGGAGTTCAACACTGTGCAAAATCAGTGATGGAACTGAACTTACAATAATTAGACAAAGGTTTTATAGGGGTAAGACAACAAAGCCCCCTCTTTTGCAAAGCAGACACAGTACAGCCTACGTCAACCTAAACCACAAAATGTTCCGTTAACTTTTAACATAGTTACGTCTCATCTCCATCCCGGTGTCGCACCATGAATGCATTCTTATCTCCCAGAACATCTGGTGCACTTCCTGTAACCATCTGACAATACGCCGACACAATCTGCGATCACAGCAAAACACATCTTACTTCTTACCTACTAAAATGAGTCTACTACTGTGTGTGTGTGTGTGTGTGTGTAGGTGTGTGTGTGTGAGTGAGTGCTGTGTGCGTGTCATGACCTCTCCTGCACCCGGCTCACCTCACACCTCTCGCCCTCGCCAGACACAAGGCCTGCGCTCGTACACAGCTGAACTATGTGTGACTTCTAGACTAAATGTCACACTCAAATGATGCTACTCAAACCATGAAGGAAACTTACTTGAAATGAACCTCAAATGAAACTTAAAACTTACTCAAAAGGCTATAAGGGATAGATGATAAAAACTTAAATCTTAGCTCTAAAGGATATAAGTAATAGAAGATAAAAATAACTCTAGGCGTATGTCATGTAAGCAGGTGTATTGCGATTCCTTTCAGAGCTCCTGTCCTCCTCACCGTGTATTGGCTGATCATTAACGCCTGCCAAGAGTTTCTGACCCTCACTGGACCAGGAGCCACAGCTCTTTAATAAGCTCAAATGCAATCATGTATAAAAGATTAAAATCATTTTCATAACAAAGGGTTTTTCCTCTCAGATCTGCCACTATGTTTGCTCGTCTCTATTACAGTTTAATCATTGAAAATCACACTGATCAGCATACTATGTGGAAATTACAGATTACATAATGGCAAAAGCATTTTGTCAGACCCCTCATTCCCCCTTTTGACCTCTGGCTGACCAGAGGTCACCATACTTTCAGGTGCGTCACTCCTCGTCCCACACAGCGACTCCCATGTCCATCAAGGGCATCATGGGCATGTGGGCTTCTGCTCCCGAGTCCACCGCCTTCGTAATCACCTTTTCTAACAGAGCTCGGGCACAAGGAATGAGACAACAGCCACAGGTCACCAAAATGCCCACCAGCACAGCCAATGAAAGCATAATTGAAAGTACAAACCCTTTCCACTGTCCGAAGACCGAAGTCATCCAGCCCTCCAGCGGATTATCAATTCCCGAGTGTTCGTGCATGGTCTTAGAGAGCGTTTTCAGCGTTTTCTATTCTGCAGTTGGGGATGGCTGTGTTGAAGATGAACCTGAAGTTGATGAAGAGCATTCTGACGTAGCTCCCTCGATGTTCCAAATGGCTCCACATGGTATGAAGCATGATGACTATTGTGTCCTCTGTCAACATATTTGCTCCATAGGCAAACAGGCAGGGGTCTAGAAAGCGAGGAAGGTTGGCCTCGGTGGTTAGGACCAGACGTTCCAGGCACTTAGTGATGATAGGTGCAAGTGCAATGGGGCAGAAGTGATTGAGGCTGTTGGCAGATTATTTTGGGGGGTAAAGTGGACTGCAGGCAGGCTGGGATGAAAGCCTGTGTCAAGAAGCAACAGAAAATTCATGTGAAGACCTGTAACAGCTGGTCAGCACTGGCCCTGAGCACCTTTTCGGAAACACCGTCTGGTTCAGATGCTTTCCAGATGAAAGCAGAAGGTGAACAGGAAACACTACATATACAAAGGCTTATTTACGCCACGGATCCCTGTTCCCAAAACCTGTCATAGATATAACTCTGTCTGTGAAGTTGGATTTGAGAAATAAGTGTTTATAGTTAAAGTTTGTCGAACATGCGCAGTGCCATCTTGCGTCAGTAGTTGTAGACTTTAATCAGTTTATGATAGCTAACTAGTGACAGAACGGATACAATTTCTGAATGTTTTCCATTCCAGGATCCAGGTGTGTTTCACTCTTCTGATATTCCTGCCATTTCCTTTCTGTGCCCTGGTCATGTACTGAACCATGTGCCTGTTCATCTTCACCACTATGATGCGACAGGAGCTTCCATGTTGTGCTAAGAAAGTTATTGGCTGGTAGTTGAATGGAACTGGTCCCCTCTGGAGATCCTTAGGCATCAGGACTGTCCATTCTTCAGTTAGCCATTCTGGGTGCCTCTCGTCAGCTTTGAAATGTTGACTTTCTTCGGTAATTCCACTTTAATCAACATATTTCAGTGTCCAACACAAACCAGTGGATGCTCTGTGTAACCTTAAAAGGCCTGTTGCTTTCTTAGATAACGATTAACACTTTCTGATACTGTACCTGTCTGTCGAAATAAATAATAAGATATAAAATTATGGAGTTAAAACTGAAGACACGTGTAAACACCAAGTTCAAAGTATGCCCATGATTACATGTAGGCCCAACAGAATGCTGTTTTAAATCACATGGCTTCAGTTTCATGAGGAACTGGTAGTGACTGAGTCAGTACGATTGTCAACATGGGCACTAAAATCACCAGCTTAAGTGATTCAATCACACAAAAGAACCATGGATGATCAATAAAAAGCTTACCTAGTCCTAGCAGGGTGGTCAATATCTGCACAGACATCAGGGGTTTTACACTTTACTTTAAAACCCAGCGCCTCAAACCTGCACGCATCATTCACCTCACAAGCTCATTTCAAGTTATAAAACCAGTTTACTATGAAGTCATCTAACACCAAGAAAACCAAACTTAACCAGGCTGTATGGAGGTAGAAATAAAAATTTAGTTTGTACGTGAATACTTCATAAATTGGATGACACAGCAGACTTTTAGTTCTTAGGACAGGAATATCAAAAATATTATCAGAGTGGAAGTGAGATCATAGGAACTAGGATCTACTTTTTTTTTCTAATCACTGATGGATTGGTTGACACGTGTGGGCAGTTGTGGAGAAATACTTGCTGGAGTCTTTTGGATATGGTGTACACTGCGTGATTTGTTAGTGGACAGTATGGCAGTCCCAGATTTGTTTCAGTGGAGCCCATCTAAACCAAAAGCATGTTTCCCATCCCAGAAAGCATTAAAGGTCCTATAAAGCCCAGCCTGTCTGAGTTATAGGCAGAGGAAAGCAGGTGTTGAGGATGAGCAGCCACAGCCACAGGTGGGAAAACACAACTAATGGAGTCCAACTCTGCATCTGTTGAGGTACTGGTGACAGTACCCACTGTAATTATCAAATCTATGCACTATTCTTGATATCTAACTTGGCAGATGGAGATCCATATTTGCAGTTCCATGATGGTTTGGATCAGGCAGAGACAGGTGTCACACCCCGATGGAGAGGGGAGTGGAAGCATATTCCAGTGAACTGTAGATGGGGAAACAGAGAGAGGCTATGGCAGCACCGGTGTATCTTTTTTTTTTCTTTGAATCCCAGGAATAACAGTTCATTAATTTCACAGGCCTAGGATGGAAACCTTTTTCTCTAAAGGGAGACCACAGCACTGTCTTAGCTTGAGCAGTCATAAATTTCTGACTGATTTCTTTTAGAAAAGGAAGCTTACCAGTGACTCCCAGACACTGGGCCCACAGACGTGAGTAAAACTCCAACAAGATGTAGTCCGTGTTGGCCGGCAGGGCTCTGGGATGGAAGACCACTTTTAAACCTTGTGAGAGTGTAAAGTAACAAAATGACTAAAATCAGTTTAAATTTAGGTTAATACCTGAAAAAATACCTAAGAGTTCACAGTATCCTCAGACAGAGAGACAGTAGCTGACTGAATTGTCAGAGACACTGAGAGGTGAATGCTGACTAAGACACACCTTAGTAACCAGGGCAACATGCAGACGGACTGGTCTGACTGGTCTGATGTAAAAACACACAAACCTGATTTCCCTCCGAACTCACTGACAGTCTGTGAAATCAGGGATGCCATCAATCACTGAATTCCACCATTCCAGTTACTGTGAGCTGGTCACACACTGCAAGAAACAACTAAGAAACAGGAAATCAGTGACAGGAAGTTGTTTGTCATTTACACTGGGTGATAGGGGCTTTATGACCCAGCAGCGCTCAGGTGTATCTGTTCACATTACAGGTAGGGGTGCACCGAGCACCTCAATCAGACTAAAGTCTCTGAGTCATGTGACAGGACAGTTTAAGCATGTGATGTTGTGTGTAAATTTAAAGTATGTCATCAGGTGATTACTAGGACCTACTGAAGGGAGGTGCAGCTCCCTACAGATCAGATCTTCTGTTTGTTAAAGCGGGGGGAGGGACTCCAGGCCTCAAGGGCTGTTGTCCTGCAGGTTTTAGATCTCACCCTGGGTCAACACACATGAATCAGATCATTAGTTCATTACCAGGCCTATGGAGAACTTCAAGACATGTTGAGAAGGTAATTTAGCCATTTAAATCAGCTGTGTTGGATCAAGGACACATCTAAAACCTGCAGGACACCGGCTGATGAGGCCTGGAGTTCCCCACCCCTGCTTTAAAGCCACCAATCAGCACAAACTCCTGCCCTGTGATTCTAAGGCACAGGTGTCGAACTCCAGGCCTCGAGGGCCGGTGTCCTGCAGGTTTTAAATGTGTCCTTGATCCAACACAGCTGGTTTAAATGGCTAAATGACTTCCCCAACATGTCTTGAAGTTCTCCAGAAGCCTGGTAATAAACTTATCATTTGAATCAGGTGTGTTGAAACAGGGTGATATCTAAAACCTGCAGGACACCAGCCCTTGAGGCCTGGAGTTCGACACCCTTGTTCTAAGGATTCAACAAGAACACCTGAAAAATCATTCTGGGTCCACACTGCAAAAACTCAAAATCTTACCAAGAGTATTTATCTTATTTCTAGTCAAAATTATCTCATTACACTTAAAATAAGACAGAGTCAGCTAAAGGGCAACATTTCAGTAAGCTAAAGGAACTTGTTTCAAGACAGTAAATCTTAAAACTAGAAAAAAACTAGACAATTTTCACTTGTTTCATTGGCAGATTTTTTACTTAATACAAGATATTTTAGCTTGAAAAGGGAGGGTTACTGATTTTTACAGAAAATATCTGAAAGGGACTCCAGCTTTTACTGAACCTTTCAGTTTTACTGTGAACTTTGGGTTTGTACCCAAACTGTTTGCAGAGTTAATTCTCAGTTTTTACTCCAAATTCTGATTTTAGATGGTTTTAACAGAACTTCTGATTCTGTCCTTACTTTGTCTGTACGTTCCACTCTTGGCTTGGACCGGCACAATAATCTCAACCCTGACAGCCTTTGAAACTAAAGATCTGTGGGTCACAAAACTGATTTATCCAGAATACCTGTCAGGGGCTGGGTCTCTGAACCAGCATTTTGATTGTATTCTGTATTTTTGAGTTTCTTATGTAAAGTTTGTGATTATAAATTCTTGTGTTATTCTTATTTAGGGTCTAGTTAAGTTTTAGTTTAGCCATTACTATCATCTGTGGCCTTGGTTTTTATTTCTTGCCTAGTCTGTCATGTGTTTTAGGTCTGTGTGTTCCATATTCTCAAGCTTGTGTTGTCATATCTATGTCTTTCCACGTTTCCTGTTTTATTTTGAAAGTCTTGTTTTTCTGTGTTCACTGTGTTTAATTTTACTCTTCCCTATGATGTCGTTATGTTATATACAGTATATATATATATATATATATATACATATATACATATATACATATATATGTATATATATGTGTGTGTGTGTATATATATATATATATATATATATACACACACACACATATATACACACACACACACATATATATATATATATATATATATATATATATATATACACACACACATATATATACATATATATGTATATATGTATATATATATATATATATATATATATATATATATGTGTGTGTGTGTGTGTGTGTGTGTGTGTGTGTGTGTGTATATGTATATATAGATATTAGTTGACCTTAATCTTACAGAGAATGTGATGATTTTGTGGATAATTAAAGTCAGTCATATATCCACAAACACAACAAGCTGAAAGTCAGTGATGCTGCTCGGTTTGCAGTCCTGAATATGACGGCACAAGCAGGATTCACTGCACTGTTAATGTTAGCTATGTTATATTGCTGCCTCTGTTCGGTGGTGTCGAGCCAAACGGACTTTAACGTGTGTTTGAACGAGCTGACGGTTCACTCGTTAAGCTGAAAGAAAGATGCTTTAATCACAGGAGTCACACATGTGTCCACTGGACCATCTGGGAACTCTTCTTGTTTAGCACTCGTAATAACACAAACACTAAATCCTCCTTCTCTTGTGCTGTTTTGTAGCAGTGTATACACCTGAGACTGTCACCTGTCTGTCTGTCCTGCACTCTCTCTCTGTTTCTTTCTCTCTGATTGTGGAATAAAAGTATGAACATGTATTTATAAGTTACACTTGTGTTTGAATCCTGCTGCTTCTCACACATTTGATTTCCATGTGTGACGACTGCAAGTGTCCAGAGTGAGGACAGACTGAGGGACCCACTGCTGCACATCATCTGTGAGGCTTTGCACCCCTGATGATCCACCAGGACAAACTCAGCAGTGTGTGAGGAAGAGGAGGAGGAAGAGCCAGCAGCAGCTGACAGATGGAGAGAATAGACAGACTGTTCCCTGTTTGTGAAGGACTGCTAGGAAAGTTTAACATCACTAATTGTCTGTCCTGAATCAGTCTTATTAGGTAATGTTCAAATAATGTTATCATCCCAGTGTTTTCAGTGTGGGAGAAAGTACTCAGGGCCTTCAAGTTACACACTATGAAAGGCAGCAACAAGTTTAATATTCAGAAACCTAAAGTATGTATCAGCAGCAGAATGGAGCTAAAAATAAATGTTTGTTTCAGTTCTATGAAGCTTTGAGTATTTTGGATTAGTAGCACTGCTGTGTTTGTTGCATCATATTGCTGTAATTGTTTATATGCTTTATATATTCTGAGGTAAGTTGATCTATAGTGTTACATCATATTCTATAAGGATGTTATGTGTTTGTATACTTTCTGCCCAGTTTGACCCATTTAGCAGAAGTCAGCCTGTTTAAGGCTCTGATATCTATTCTGTATGACTTAAAGCAGTTATGACATGGTCTGATTTTCTCACCCAATAAAGGAATATTTCATATATCAGTCTGATCTTCATTCTATCAGAAACAGTTTTCACAGCTCGTACATTTTCCTTTTTACACATGTAAGCATTGAGCCAAATGTAATAATGCCAACATATTAAACGAACAATATTTGTCTCTTATATATAATACATCTGTATCTTAATCTACATCTACATCTGAATCTTTGACCCAGAGTTCAAGCTCACTGCTGTAATGTGTGTGTATATATATATGTATATATATATCATAATAATCTGACAATACTATAATATTGGCCATATTATATTAACATTACCACAGTGAGATGATTTTAGTCTCATGAACAACATTAGCTAATTGTTATTTACTAATCTTAAAATGACTGTTCAGTACAGAAATTAAGCCCAACAATCATGTTTTACAGTCCTGTGGTCTCAGCCTCAGATACTCAACTAATCAAAGTGATGTCATGACAAAAATGAATGACCAACAAAACATTTTTTTCTCCTTCATTTCTGTCAAACAAAGCTGTATGAAACATTTCTCGCGGTTAGTATCATGATTGCTAGGCAACCTGGGCAGCACGACGAAGGCTAGACCGTCCCATTTCACAAGCCTCTCACTTCCGCACCTCTCGTACTTATAGTACGCACCGTATGTAGTACGCGTAGCGTGCGTACTACAAGCGTGCAGACCCTGAATTGGGACACAGCCAATGTATCCATGCTCTGGGTTTTTCATGTTTTAATCTTAGTTCACCCAGCTTAGCTTATTGGTTAGTTTTGTCTTTGCCTTTTCTTTTGTAAAGTTTTCCAGCCTCAAATAAACAGCTCGTACTTATTTAAATCAAAGCTGTTGTTTTTTTGTTTTGTTTGTTTGTTTTTACAATTTCTGTTAAATCAGGGAACTGTTCTTAAGAAAAATGAAACAACTGAAACATTTATAAGTGCTTTATGTGCGTCACCCAACACAAAGTATGATTGGCTGACTCAGTGAGGTGACAGACACAGGTTGCAGAGTGTATACAGGTTTTTATTTGTTATATTCTGGAATCAGCAACATAAATAAAAGCTTTCATTAAGTTCTCCTCTGCACCAGACCCATTCATCAACAGGGTTCAGGCGAAGCCACACCTACAGGACCGGGCTGAGACCGCGACCTGTGATTCTGTCGGCGAAACGCTAAAATCGTCCACCATGATTGTCTCTCTCTGTGTGCTTCAGGAGAACGAGGACGGCATGGACACCAAGAACAAATGAAGGAATAAATATTCTTCTTCCTGCCTCCCGCTGCTATATGTACATTATTAACAGTCTGAAACAGCCCAGCAGCCGGCCTTGCCCAGCTGCTGCGTGACGACACAAAAAAGAAACACTGAAAACCACAAAGTGAAGGGAGTCAAAGACCAGACGAAGGACGATGTGCTTCGATGTTTCCAGTTCAGTTACTTTAAAATCTGAAGCAGTAGAGATTAAACGTCAGAGAAGAAAATGGATGATAACCGTCAATGTGTCTTTAAACATCTAAGTGAAAAAACCCCAAGAAGAACCATGACACTTTTCTTACTGTGCTTTCTGAGCTTAGACCAACCCGAATCATACGCAAGTCCTCAGGTGGAAAACATGAAAAAAATCATCTTTTCATTCTGAGCAATGAACTCTGAGTGACACAGCTCTGGAACAATGGACAGCAATTGGCCTTGAGTTGAGGTTATTTTGAGGATCAGTTTTTCTTCTGTTGGATGGCTCATTTGGGTTTATTGGTTCCAGCTCCTCAAACTGGATCGTACTGATGGTCCATGATGACATGAGGTGCTTCTCGAAGCTCAAGTCTGATCAGGGATCACTATATCCTGATATCTCTCTGCCATCTGTGTCCTCCTCACATATTTCTTTAACTGATTAAACCAAGCTCTTCTAACACATCCACATGCAGCTCTGTAGAGATTATGAACTCGCATCAGACTCATCAATCAGAGGAAAGGGTTTCGATTTAAGACCTGTGAAAATCTGAAACATGTTGGCATTTTTACTTGATGATACACATAAATAAAGAAAAATATATTAACAAATGTTGGCATCATTCTGCTTCTAATCATGTCTGTGCTTAATTAAACACAATAATAAGCCTGAGTTCTGATGTTATGTACACCAGCGGTCCCCAACCCCAGGGCCACGGACCGGTCATTTGGTAACAGGCCGCAAGAGTTGAGGCTCGGTGTGAACTTTACGGTTTTTAGGGTTTTGTCGGTTTTTATCATTATTTTTTTAATCGTTTTTATTGTTAACTCGCTTTCCCTGGGTCTTTTCCCATATGTTATGAATAAATCTTTTTTTTGTAGCGGTACTGGTTTTATTTTGTTGTATTTATCCGCGACACCTTAAAGGCCGGTCCGTGAAAATATTGTCGGACATGAACCGGTCCGTGGCACAAAAAAGGCTCCATGCCCTCCTGGGTTTTAAATGCACCTTAGAACACACATGCATCAACACTACATATGAGCGGGTGGAGGGAGGTTTGGAGTCTTCACACACCCCCGTTCTCTGCGGCCTGCTGGAGCGGGGGGCTGGGAGGAGGAGTTGGCCGTCCGACTGGGGTCTGGAATGTGGGGCCTCCCTGCTGCTACGGAGTCGGGGCGGTCTGCTTCTCCCCACCGCAGGGAAAAGGGTAACACCACCTGGGTCTGGGTGCAGTTTCCCCCTCCAGGGGCAAGGGTACCCGGACCCGGTTCTTAGAGTACGCTTGGGGAGAGTGATTGTGTGTACAGCGTCTCTTTATGTCTGTCTCCACGTTGGTTGAGTGTGGAATAATTGCTTATGAGAGCATGAGGGTGGGAATGGATGTTTGTATCTGTGTGTGCCTGTATGTCTGTGTCTATATGTCAGGTTGGGTATCAGACGCCACCTCTCTGGGGACATCTCAGGCCCTCCAAGGTTTGGAGGCCTATCTCCCCCACCACTTCCCCTGCCGGTGGCGGACGCCCTCAGACATCGGTGCGTTGGTGGTTCTCTGTGTCCGGGGGTGGGCGCCCAGGTACACACCGGCTCACTCCTTGGCGGCTGCTTATCGGGGCCTGGAGCCTGGGGCTCGCTCGGGCCACTTCGGAGGCGGGGTGCCCTCGGCCTCTCGGCCCGGAGCTCGGTCACTCAGGCACAGCTGGCTGCCGGCGGAGCTCACGGGCACGTCACTGCAACCCCCCTGGCTTCTGCTCCGCGGCTGCTGAGTGACCCCTCATCTGGGACTCTCCTCAGCTCTTTCTGGGATAGTGACGCGGCTGCCCCTCTGTTGGTCTTCCTTGGTCTCTTGTGTTCTGGGGGCCTCTGGATGTCTAGAGTTTTGATCTCCTCCATACCTGCTTCATGCCCTGGAGGACGGGGCTGTGGCCCCCCACACCCTCTAGCAGATCATTACATGAAGGAACCTTTTAAAAACAAGCGCGTCCATGCTCACAGGTGTACACACAGGTGATCACACACACAAACTACACCCTTTTTGGCTCCTACCTCAAAGCACACTGTGCGCTGTCGATCTTACGTGCTGCACAATAATGTTTAATATTTAGTATTTAGTGTCATATTCCCATAGATCATTGTGATGATGTTTATTACTCTCATTTTCTTCTGCTTGCTTTCTTCTTTCTTTCTCAACAGGTGATCGATATATGTATTTTTTGTCTGCTTATTCTGTTGGTTTTTTGCCCTTTTTCCCCGTCCCTCTTCCCCGCTGTTTTTCTTTCCTTCTTTCTTTCTCCCCTTTCCTTCCCCCAGTCAAGTCTGTCCCGTATTCAGCAAGTGAAAATAAAATAAACAATAAAAGGTGAATCAAATGGACCATTACGGCAAGGCTGGGATGGTCCATTTGGTAAAGTAAATCCGTTGGGCATCTTTCTTCGCCTTTAGACAATAATTCTGATGGCAAAAGAACCAAACGGGACAGGTTAAAAAAAAAAAAAAAAAAAAAAGGTTGGGGACCGCTGATGTACACAACTCGACCAATGGTGAACTAATCACTAATTACTTGCTGTGATCATTTCATACCAGACAGCTGCCAGCACTCACTACATCTTTATAAATAAGCGCGTCCGCAGACTCTGCTAATTTTGGCAGATTCAGCTGAATGTCAGCAGACTCTCGACTGAGTGTCCAGAATCTCGGCTGAGGGTCAACAGACTCTCAGCTGAGCATTGGCAGACTCTCGACAGACTCAGCTGAATGTCGGCAGAATCTTGGCCGAGCGTCGGCAGACTCGGCTGAGTGAAGGCAGACACGGCTGTGTTCTGACAACTCTGGCTCTGTGATATCTGCCAGATTTGGTTTGATTTTGGGCCTCTTTGGGCGAAGAGTTGGCAGATTCAAATTGGTGAAGTTTGTTTGGTTAAATATGTTTTAACATAACTGGCCAGACTATGGCACTCAGATTCAGGCTGAGTGACTTCCTCTGGCCTGCTGGGCTTGGGCCTCTGCAGAGTCAAACCATCTCAGCTACCTTGGTAAGCATGATTGAGCCACCTTTCAGGCTTGTTTCCAGAGGGATGATGAAGTTCATCTTTCTTGACATGACATGAATTCACAAATGAAAGTCAATCTGATTTTAGGGTCCCTTCAATCTCAGAGGTATGAGGGTTTATGTGAGGGTTAATGATTCTCCGCAGACAGCAGCTTCTTCCTGACAGGTCAGCTGATTTCAACCAGCAATCGGACACGGTTAAAGATTCCTGTACAAAACACAACTGCAAGGACTTCCTGTGCTGGTGGTGGGGATGGCTGACAGGTGAGGCGACCCGCTCTGATGGTGTTTTTATTGTTTCAGTTTCATTGAAACAACAAAAGTATAAAAAAACAAAAAAACAAAGTGACACGAGGTGAACGCTGAGCATTGCTCATAGAATCCAACACTTCAAACCAGGCAGTGTAAACATGCCTTCATCCTCCTCTTCTTCAGTCAGTAGTCTCTCTGCTCCTCCTCCTCTGTGATGAAGGAGGCTCTAAGCAGAGTTCAGGTACTCCAGAGCGACTTCATAACAGAACTTATACTGTTCCTATGGAAACACAGACATCAGATGTCATTCATTCACATTTTTAAAAAAGAAACACTTTTTGTGTATGACGTAAAAACAACTCAGTATCCACTACCAGTCACTGGACACCATGTGTTCAAGTTCACCATCTTGTTCTGTTTTCCTGAGGTAGCTCTGGCACAGCTTGGACTTTTGTTTTGGGTCATTATGTTGCTGTAGGATGAACCCCTGACCAACTAGGTGCATACAGTATTTGTACTATGCTTTCATTTCAGACTGCAATGAGACATTAAACTGCATAACTTTCAATAAAAAAATGGAAAATTTGGCGTGTTCTAAAACTTTTGACCAATAGTGTATGTTTATAGCATACAATAAATTTTATAAAACATAACAGAAAATTATGAAATACAACAATAATAATAATGATAATAATAATATTATTATATAAAAATATATCATTATTACTGAGAAAATGTTTTTATATTTTAGTCTTAAAAAATACAGTTATGGATTCAGTAAGTTCCTCTTTGATTTACTGTAAAATAAACCTTTTTTTTTAATTTTAGTCATAAAATACAAATACAAAATAATTTGCTAAACCACTGAAGATATGGAGAAGAGAAATAATACTTATTAAAGTTAAAGCGAGCCCATGTCTGTGATGAAGGTTGGTGTTTACCAGCAGGTCGACCATGTTTGGCTTGTTGTTCCTCAAAGTTTTCACAGCATGAAAAACGTCGACGCAGCGCTGCTGACGCAACATCTCACACACAATACTGATACTGCAGAACACACCACTACGACCTCCGCCATTCCTGAGGAGGAGACAGGACAGAGGAGTCAGGAGAAAGGAGACCTTTGACTTTTGAGCTCTCTGTCAACAGTTACATAAAGAAACACATAAAAATATTACTGCCCATATTCACAAGCACACCCCTCAAAAACAGAAACATTTACAATTGTCATAAACCAAGAACAAGCAAATCATTGTTCACTCAGGGTTCGTACGCTTTTTTCAGGGTCAAATTCAAGCACTTTTTAAGCACTTTCAAGGTCCCTTTTTAAGCTTTTCCAGCACCCCCCCCCCGCCAAAAAAAGAATGCATGTTTCAATTTGCATCACCTCAGTTCAATTTATCTAAATTCAGACAAAATTTAAAATACAAGTAGAAAGTGATATTTTTGACTGTAAAAAACCAAAAGCATGTTTAACAAATCATTTTCATAACTTGAAATGCAAATAGAAATTGGACATTTAAAAAAAAAAAAAAAAAAAGAACAAGTTTTGCAAACAACAAAGTTATATGGTACTATTTACCTATTAAAGCGCTTTACAATGTCATTATTCATTCACGCTCACATTCATACACTGGTGGAGGCAAGCTATGGTTGTAGCCACAGCTGCCCTGGGGCAGACTGACAGAAGCAAAACAAAACAACGACTACACTACACACTAACTACTCAAGACAACACACTAACTTGAGACTCCAGACATGATAAACGTCACAAATCTCTCACGTATCAAAACTCTCTCTCTTTTTCGCTCACTCGCTCTCTCTTCCCTCTCTTCCCAACAACCAAATACCACATGTTGCCGTATCATTTTTTGATTGGTCGACATGGTACATTTTTCCACCAATAGGGAAGGAGTGTTTTTTTCTTTTTTCACTCACAAGCAAAGCGTGTTTGCTAGCGCTCTCCATAAAAAACGCCGTTTTTACCGTTTCTTCCCGGAGTAAACGCCACTGTTTTATTCAGAAACCCCCCAAAACATCGGTTTTACGTGACCTATCAACACAATTTAAAAACTGGTATATAGCTTGAAGTCCACACGTTCGACCCAAGTTGAAATGGAGACTCTGGGTCCGTCGGCCCCAGAGGGTTAATCAGAAAGCCTTAAGTTAGCTAGTTACGTATCGGGCTAATGTTTAAAGCTTTCACTTGAGTAAATTAACTCATATTACTGCTAAGTAATGTTAGCTAAGTTCACAGCATATTCCGTAATAGCGCTGCCATACTGCATCACACTCAGTGCATTTCAATCATTTCTCCAGCGAGTTTGGTAACTAGCAAAATAATAACCATAATTTAAAAAAAAATAGCATGTGTAACGTACACGTACTGGAAAATTATTTACTAGGACTCACCTATCATGCGACTGGAGAACGCAAACTCCGCCATTGTTGTTTTCCATCAAACACTCATTAAAACAGCAACCTACAGGTATGTTAGCGCACTCATCCCCGACTGTCCGAGGGAGGGGCGGGGTCACATATTGAAACAGACGCAAGGCAGCCCAGGCGGGGAAATTTTGCTTTTGCGACTCATTTTATTTCTCTATCTGATAAGAAAACAATTCAATCAGATAGCTATTTATTGTGAATGAAATACAGTCACATTTTCAAGCACTTTTAAGCACCACATCTGAAATTCAAGCACTTTTCAAACCTTGAAAAGACGACATTAGAATTCAAGCATTTTCAAGGATTTCAAGCACCCGTACGAACCCTGTTCACTGTAAACAAGACATTTGTTTCCAACCAAACAGAAATAAAATCATCCACACCTGCCACCATTACATAATAAGTAAATTCTATCTTAATACGTGCAGACACCAGAGCTTTGAACATAAGTTCTAAATTTGCAGACCTTTCCATTTTGTTTCTGCAGGTTAGCCAGATTCCCCTTTTTGCCCGACCCGTAAGAAAGCTGCAAAGATAAATCTGATTCCATTGTGCTGCTGTTTTTGGGACCATAAATGAACATTGTATTCTCCAGCACCTGTACATATTCAGCCAACCACTGTTGCAGTAATGGGAAGAGAAGAACAAGCCTGGGACACCTAATCCACAAATGTTGCAGGGTGTGCTCAGCTTGACAAAAAGCACAGTTACCCTCTACACTCGGTCCATATGTGCAACATGTCTGGTTGTGGCCATGGCCCCATGGACCACCCACCACCGAATATCCACGGTGTGTTTCTCCAAGTGAGGTTTGTACAAGGACTTCCAGCTGCCTCTGGGAGAACCTGCTGTGGAAATACTATCTCTCTATCAGAAATACCACCTCGACTCCGGAACACACAGGACTTTCATACTTAAAGCATATAAGGTCTTCTTTGATCCTTTAGGAAAATCCATCATTTTTGGTGCCCTATTCAATTCAATTCAATTCAATTCAATTTTATTTATATAGCGCCAAATCACAACAGAAGTTGCCTCAAGGCGCTTTATATTGTACAGGAGATCGCACAATAATACATACAGAGAAAAACCCAACAATCATATGACCCCCTATGAGCAAGCACTTTGGCGACAGTGGGAAGGAAAAACTCCCTTTTAACAGGAAGAAACCTCCGGCAGAACCAGGCTCAGGGAGGGGCGGGGCCATCTGCTGCGACCGGTTGGGGTGAGAGAAGGAAGACAGGATAAAGACATGCTGTGGAAGAGAGACAGAGATTAATAACAGATATGATTCGATGCAGAGAGGTCTATTAACACATAGTGAGTGAGAAAGGTGACTGGAAAGGAAAAACTCAATGCATCATGGGAATCCCCGGCAGCCTACGTCTATTGCAGCATAACTAAGGGAGGATTCAGGGTCACCTGGTCCAGCCCTAACTATATGCTTTAGCAAAAAGGAAAGTTTGAAGCCTAATCTTGAAAGTCTGTCTCCCGAATCCAAACTGGAAGCTGGTTCCACAGAAGAGGGGCCTGAAAACTGAAGGCTCTGCCTCCCATTCTACTTTTAAATACTGTAGGAACAACAAGTAAGCCTGCAGTGTGAGAGCGAAGTGCTCTAATAGGGTGATATGGTACTACAAGGTCATTAAGATAAGATGGGGCCTGATTATTTAAGACCTTGCATGTGAGGAGCAGGATTTTGAATTCAATTCTGGATTTAACAGGAAGCCAATGAAGGGAAGCCAAAACAGGAGAAATCTGCTCTCTCTTTCTAGTCCAGGTCAGGACTCTTGCTGCAGCATTTTGGATTAGCTGAAGGCTTTTCAGGGAGTTTTTAGGACATCCTGATAATAATGAATTACAGTAGTCCAGCCTGGAAGTAATAAATGCATGAACTAGTTTTTCAGCATCACTCTGAGACAGGATATTTCCAATTTTAGAGATGTTGCACAAATGGAAGAAAGCAGTCCTACATATTTGTTTAATATGTGCGTTGAAGGACATGTCCTGGTCAAAAATGACTTCAAGGTTCCTCACAGTGTTACTGGAGGCCAAGGTAATGCCATCCAGAGTAAGAATCTGCTTAGATACCATATTTCTAAGATTTTCAGGGCCGAGTACAATAACCTCAGTTTGATCTGAATTAAGAAGCAGAAAGTTAGCGGCCATCCAGGTCTTTATGTCTTTAAGGCATTCCTGCAGTTTAACTAATTGGTGTGTGTTACCTGGCTTCATGGACAGATAGAGCTGGGTGCCATCTGCATAGCAGTGAAAATTTATGCTATGTCTTCTAATGATGCTGCCTAAGGGAAGCATGTATAATGTAAACAGAATTGGTCCTAGCACTGAACCCTGTGGAACTCCATAATTGACCTTAGTGGGTGAAGAGGACTCTGCACAAACTGGAGTCTATTAGATAGATATGATACAAACCACTGCAGTGCAGTACCTGTAATACCTACAGCATGTTCTAATCGCTCTAATAGGATATTATGGTCAACAGTATCGAACGCTGCACTGAGGTCTAGCAGGACAAGCACAGAGATGAGTCCACTGTCAGAGGCCATAAGAAGATCATTTGTAACCTTCACTAAAGCTGTTTCTGTGCTGTGATGAGCTCTGAAACCTGACTGAAACTCTTCAAATAAGCCATTCCTCTGCAGATGATCTGTTAGCTGTTTGACAACTACTCTTTCAAGGATGTTTGATATGAAACGAAGGTTGGAGATTGGCCTATAATTAGCTAAGACTGCTGGGTCTAGAGATGCTTTTTAAGTAAAGGTTTAACTACAGCCAGCTTGAAGGCCTGTGGTACATAGCTGATTATTAGAGATAGGTTGATCATATTTAAGATCGAAGAATTAATTAATGGCAGGACTTCTTTGAGCAGTTTTGTAGGAATGGGGTCTAAAAGACACGTTGATGGTTTGGAGGAATTAATTATTGAAGTTAACTCAGAAAGATCAATTGGAGAAAAAGAGTCTAACTTAACATCGATGGTACTAAAAGTAGCTGTAGATAATATTACATCTGTGGGATGATTATTGGTAATTTTTTCTCTAATGATTAAAATTTTATTTGTGAAGAAGTTCATGAAGTCATTACTAGTTAACGTTAAAGGGATTGTTGGCTCAGTAGAGCTCTGACTGTTTGTCAGCCTGGCTACAGTGCTGAAGAGAAACCTGGGGTTGTTCTTATTTTCTTCAATCAGTGATGAATAGTAAGATGTTCTGGCTTTGCGGAGGGCTTTCTTATAAAGCAGCAAACTATTTCTCCAGGCTAAATGATGATCCTCTAAACTTGTGACACGCCATTTCCTCTCCAGCTTACGAGTTATCTGCTTTAGGCTACGTGTTTGAGAATTATACCACGGAGTCAGGTACTTCTGATTTGAGGCCTTAGTTTTCACAGGAGCTACAGTATCCAGAGTCGTACGTAGAGAGGAGGTAAAATTATTAACAAGATAATCGACCTCTGTTGGAGTAGCGTTCAGATAGCTGCTCTGCTCTATGTTGGTACAGGGCATTGAAGATGATAACAGTGGGTGGATTATATTCTTAAACTTAGTTACAGCACTTTCAGAAAGACATCTACTGTGATAAAGTCTACTCTCCACTGCTGTGTAATCAGTTATTGTAAATGTAAATGTTATCAGGAAATGATCAGACAGCAGAGGGTTTTCAGGAAACACTGTTAAATGTTCAGTTTCTATGCCATATGTTAAAACAAGATCTAGAGTGTGATTAAAGTGGTGGGTGGGTTCTTTTACATTTTGACAGAAGCCAATTGAGTCTAATAACAGATTAAATGCCATGTTGAGGCTGTCATTTTTAGCATCTACATGGATGTTAAAATCACCCACAATAATTATTTTATCTGAGCTGAGCACTAAATCAGATAAAAAGTCTGAGAAATCAGAGAGAAACTCTGTGTAAGGCCCAGGTGGACGATAGATGATAACAAGTAAGACTGGTTTCTGAGTTTTACAGCTGGGGTGGACGAGGCTAAGCATCAGGCTTTCAAATGAATTAAAAGTCTGTCTTGGTCTTTGGTTGATTAATAGGCTGGTGTCAAAAATTGCTGCCACACCACCCCCTCGGCCTGTGCTTCGAGGTTTCTGGTAGTTAGAATGACTCGGGGGTGTTGATTCATTTAAACTAACATAATCATCCTGCTGCAACCAGGTTTCTGTAAGGCAGAGTAAATCGATTTGTTGATCAATTATTAAGTCGTGTACTAACAGAGACTTGGAGGAGAGAGACCTAATATTTAATAATCCACATTTCACTGTTTTACTCTTTGGTTCAGATGTGGATACTGTATTGTTCTTTCTTTGTGATTTTTTATGTTTAAGTTGTTTGTTGCTGGTTTTAGTTTGTTTTTTGTCTGTTTGGGAGCTGACACAGTGTCTATGGAGACGGGGTTTGGGGGGGGTAGCAGGAGGAGAGAAGCTGCAGAGAGGTGTGTAAGACTGCAACTCTGCTTCCTGGTCCCAACTCTGGATAGTCATATTTTGGGGGGTTTAATAAATTGGTCCATATTTCTAGAAATGAGAGCTGCTCCATCCAAAGTGGGATGGATGCCGTCTCCCCTAACAAGACCAGGTTTCCTCCAGAAGGTTTGCCAATTATCTATGAAGCCCACATCTATCTATGAAGGCTTTTGTCTCCCCTAAAAGACAAAAGCCTACTTCTTAATCTACTGCAGCACTGTGAAGACAGCAAAACCTTCCAAAACACCACCTTTTGTGCTCCGAACATTTTACTGTGCCTTTAAAGGAGTTTTCCCTCATTTCTTCGTCATCAACTTAGAATCTTTTTAGTGTGCTCGACTGTTCATAGCTGACCACGCTCCTTATCTTTAGAACTGATTTTATAAACTCATCGAGATCTGGAAAAAAATCTTCCACAGTCTGTCTGACAAATGTTTCATCTTAAAATGAGTTTATGTCTTGTAAGGAGTAGGATTGCTGATGCAAGTCTTGTGAAACAATATCAGAAAACTGTGATAAGGAATCGTCTTCAAACAAGTTCAAAGAACCTGCAGTTCCATCTTCAGCCTCACCTGTCCTTGCCTCTGTCTGTTCACTGTTCACCTCCCATGTCTAATAGACAGAGGAGGCGAACCCTCATTGGCGAGGGACACCATGGCTCCAAGTTAAACTGGCCAATTAGCTAAACCTACTCTACACAACACAATGAAATAAACCTGTCTTACCTTGTAACTAACCAACTAACCATTAAGGTTGGGCGATATGTAACATTTTTCCAACTGACAATCATCATTCCAATAAATGACGACAGGCATTCACGCAGACTTTTTGATGGGTGTGGACTGATTTGTGCATTTAGAATTTATACGTTTAGTTGGGAAGGAATATTTTACTCGCTTATTTGTTTCAGTATTAATATAGCTCGTTTTTGGATTATTCATTTATTTATTTATTTGAGATGCGCCACATCACACAAAAGACTTCACATGACGTCAGAGATTTTATGTTTGCTGGAAACAGACACATTTTGATTTTTAACTTTTTGTTTAAGTTTGTATTTGTGGTTTGGTCGAGTATGTACGACAGATAAACACTGGAATGGCCTGTAAACACAGTTATAGTGGAAAAAAGAAGCCAGTTTCTTTGTCTCCCTCCCCACCACTGTGGGGTTTTTTTTTTTAAATTTAAATAAATTGTTTGTGTTTTGTTCTGAATATGGGCTGCTGCCTTTCTTTCTTTCTGTTCAGAGTTTGAGTAAATAAATTGCTGCATTGGGCGCACTCTGAGGAGGGGGCATTTGTTCATGCTATTAAAACAACACTTATTTTTCCGTTGACTGCTTTTTGTAGCTTCAACCAACATTATTAGCAAACTTACTCATGGTGTAATAAATAAATCAATAAATCACTCTTGTGAAAACCATCGATGAAAGGCTCAGCCTATCGTTGATATATTCGTCCAATCGCCCAACCTTACTAACCACAGGGTGTAAAGTTTCTGAAAATACAGTCCAAACGTCCCAAACTCCTTGAGCAGCTCCACAGTCATTCAATGACTCACACTCCCAGCATCCAGTGCAGGAAGGAGAGGAGAGGACAGGAGACAGGAGAGGAGACCTTTGACCTTTAACACACCTTTATTATATCAATGCTTCAACTTACAACCATAACTGAAAATGAATGCCAAATCAACATATGAACAACCCTCCCCTCCCACCATCAACCCCACCCAAATACAATAAACACAAAAATGAAGACCGAAACAGAAAGCACTCCATTTGGCTTTTTTCAAAAATTCAGAACTAAATTATCATCAGTTATTTTACACAAAACTCAATTAATTCCCCAAATAGAGACAAACTCTTCAATGTTGGACAACAATAAACAAATTCTACTTTCAAACCCTTTAAACATAATTTCTAAATTAACAGATCCTGTTCCCTTCATTTTGTTCCTCCTTGTGAGCCATATACTCATCTTAGCCTGACCTATTAAAAAGTTAATCGAGCAAACCTTCCTACGCTGCGCCGCAGAGTACCTCGGACCCAGGATAAAGAGACCCTCCTCTAAAACAGTCCCAAGGCCAGCAAGCCACTGCCGCAGCAATGAAAAAAGGCCAGCTAGCCTGGAACAGCCAAGCCACAGGTGCTGCAGTGTTTCCTCAGTTAGGCAGAAAAGACAGTGGCTCCCGGATTGTGGATCACTGCCCTGCTGTACTCAGGCCCGCCAACTTGGTTAGACCAGCATTTATAAGGAACCTCTGCACACTAGCAGTGCTGAGCATCCTACTTGGTATCAAGGGATTGTAAAAACAGAGGCTCCTCACCAACATCACCACATAATTGAGAATAGTCTCTCTGTACTTTAAAAACAGTCTTCCAAGCAGTCAAAACAGAAAACGGAGGTCTGAGAAAGGTCCATGCCAGTTAGGTCTATAAGAAACAGGTGCTTGTCATATGTAAGGTCCTTTATTCTGTGAAGCAGCGTAGATGCAGTCTTGAACCAGGGTGGTTGTTGTCTTTGATAAAGATAACGCTGTGCTGTCTGAAGACGGAACGCTGTGATGCGGCTCTGAAGGTCAATCAAACCCTGACCCCCCTCTGACACAGGTAGAGACAGCACAGCAGACCTAATCCAGTGAAACCCTCCCCAGAAGAAATCGACCAGTCTTTTTTGTATCTCCTTGAGAAGAGAGGCTGGAGGTTCAACAACAGTAGCACGGTGCCAGAGGACAGAAGCAGCCAAGTTGTTAACAACCAAAGTCCTTCCCCTGTAGGACAACTGTGGCAGGACCCAAGTCCATCGAGACAACTAGGCACTAATTTTTTCAACAACACCCTCCCAGTTCTTCCCCTGAAAAACATCAGTTCCCAAAAACACTCCCAAACACTTCAGTCCCTCCCTGTTCCACTGTAAGTCTCCCGGTAACACTGGCTCGTCTTCATCAACCCACCCTCCCAAAATGAAACCTTCACACTTTGACCAGTTAACCTTCGCGGAGGATGCTCACTCATATAATTCCAGTTTCTGAGTGTTTTAATATAACTTTGACTGGTTATAAAAACCGTAACATCATCAGCATAAGCTGACAACTTTACTGTGCTTCCTGCTTCTTCAAAGGTCAAACCTTATAGTCCCTATCTGAGATGGTTTAAAAGTGGTTCAATGGCCAGCGTATACAGCATACCAGAAAGTGGGCACCCGTGCCTGATGCCTCTCTGAACTGGAACAGGCCGACTTAACCCTCCCCCAACCTTTGACATGACAACAGCATTTGAGTAGAACAGTTTGATCCAAGAAATGAAGATGTTTCCAAACCCAAAAGCTTCTAAAGTTTTAAACAGAGAGCGATGATCAACTCTATCAAAAGCATTTTCTTGATCCAGAGATAAAAACCCCACATCCAAGTCTCGACATCGACAATCATGTCTTCAACCTGTTAGAAAGACATTTTGCAATAATCTTGTAGTCGGTACAAAGCATGGAAACTGGTCTCCAATTTTTAAGCAGGCCCAGGTCCCCTTTCTTTGGCAGTAGAGTCAAAACTACCCTTGTGCAGCTTGTTGGCAAGATCCCAGTGTTCATACAGTACGTGAAAACCTCATGTTTGTCTTCTCCTAGCAGCAACTGGTAAAATTCCGCAGGAAGACCATCAACTCCTGATGACCGACCACAGTTGAGTTGTTGAACCGCTGAAGACATCTCCTCAAAGGAAATAGCAGACTCCAACACAGCCTATTCAGCCTCATCCAGCCGTGGCAGCCCCACCAGCATCTTCGTCACACATTCAGGGTCACATGTGTCAGCACTAAAGAGGCTGCCATAAAAGTCAATGGCAAGCTTCCTCATTTCTACTGGGTCAGATGTTACCTTCCCATCTGGAAGCCTTAGGTGCATCATTTGGTGTGACTCGCGAACAGTTTTCTCCAGCTTGAAGAAGAATCTGGTTGGGGCATCTATTTCTTTAATAGTAGGAATCCATGTTCTTACAAAAGCACCTTTTTCTTGCCTAAAGCCTTCCTCCCACTGTCCCAGGTACTATTTGTATTATCTGTCCCCCCTATAATCTTATCCTCTAGCATCTTGAGCTCTCGTTCTAAGTCCTCAAAGCAGTCCTTAACAGTGGCCGTTGCATGTAATGTGTATTGTTGACAAAAAAGCTTAATCTGTGTTTTCCCCACCTCCCACCATTGAGCCAAATTGCAAAAGTCAGTTTTCCTTAGTTTCCAGTGGCACCAGAAGTCAGAAAAAGCTCGACAGAACTCTGTCATGAATCGGTTGCACATTGAAGTGCCAGTGCGAACAATGTTAGAATGCATCAATAAGGAAATGTCTGCAGTCACTAAATGATGATCAGAAAACCCAACAGGTGAAATTTCTGCCTTAACTAGTCTATTATTATACGTCTGATTGATATATAATCTATCAAGCCTGGCTGCCTTCGCACTGCCCGCAGAAACGTTCACATATGTGTATTCTCTGGTTGTGGGATGGAGCTTTCTCCACACATCTGTCATATCATTCTGAAGAATGACTGTAGATAAAAGTGAGCCCGAAGGTGGGTGAGGCTCTCCTGTGTTTCTGTCAACTGAAGGATGGGTTGTGCAATTCCAGTCCCCTCCCACCACTATTATTGAACCACTATGTAATTGTGATAATTTATCATTAATTTCACGAAATAACCGCACACGACCTGCAGCTGAATTATGGGCGTATACATTCATAAAAGCAAAAGATATTCTCACCCCAACCGGTCGCAGCAGATGGCCCCGCCCCTCCCTGAGCCTGGTTCTGCCGGAGGTTTCTTCCTGTTAAAAGGGAGTTTTTCCTTCCCACTGTCGCCAAAGTGCTTGCTCATGGGGGGTCATATGATTGTTGGGTTTTTCTCTGTATCTATTATTGTGCGATCTACTGTACAATATAAAGCGCCTTGAGGCGACTTTTGTTGTGATTTGGCGCTATATAAATAAAATTGAATTGAATTGAATTGAATTCCCTTGATGGTTGCTTTAACCACCTGTGCCCTTCCCTGCTCTATCTCACAGACAGAAACATGTGACAGCTGAAGGTGCCTAGAAAATAAAATTGCTACACCTGCACTGAGGTTAGTACCATGACTTAAAAAAGCCTGCCCACTCCAACTCATTCCCCATTCTGTCTCATTATCTACAGTACTATTTGTTTCCTGTAAAAAAACACATCAATGTTTTTATTCCTGCTAAGTTCCACTAAGACTGCACGCCTTTCCCTATCCCTACCCCCATTTATGTTGAGTGTACCTACTCTCAAGCTCGCCATATAAGACAGAGAGAAGAGGAGGAGAAAGAAGACAGTGAAACACTTCCAGAAAGACACCCTTAGTGCTCCAAACATTTTACTATGCTTTTAAAGGAGTTTTTCCTCGTTTTTCCCTCCTCAACTTAGTCAGGATCTTTTTAAGACGGAATCTTTTCTGTTTGCTCAACTGTTCATAACCAACAACTCTTCTTATTTTCAGAACAGATTTTATAAATAGATCGACATCTGGAAAAAACTCAGTGACTTCCACAGACTGCATACCAAATGTCTCATCCAAAAAGCAGTTTATATCTTCTAAGGAATACGACTGCTGATGGTCTTCTTGTGAAACAATATCAGAGAATTGTGACAGGGAATCATCTTCCTCATTTTCGCGCTCAAAGAACCTGAAACTACATTTTCATTTCCTACCTCACTTGCCGCTGCTTCTGTCTGTCCACTGTCCTGATTTTCCTCCACACTTTTATTGTCCTGTCTGTCATCACTTCCATCCTCCACCTCACTGGCCCCCTGTACTATCCCCTGTTCCTCTAGTGCAGCCTGTGGAGCACTGGCTGCGACCTCAACTTTTTCATGCTGTGCCGCTAGCCGCTCGCTGTTGACAGCGCTGCTCGTAGCCGGCCGCTCATAGCCGGCCGCTCGTCCGCACCGCTACGAGTGGGCTGTTCTCTCGTACCGGCATCTACAGCGCGCTCCTGCTCACTTGCTCCACTAGCATGAGCCTCTTGTTCACCTGTGTCACCGCGCACTTCCTGCTCTTTATGAGGGCAGGAAGAGCGTTTATGGGCAACATCACCACACTCAAAGCACTTCATGCTACCTGCACTTGCGTAAACAGTATATAAACCATTTTCATATCTCACTTTAAAGGACACTTCCAGTGTCTGTGAAGGATGGTTCAGGTACATGAAGGCCTGCCTTCTTAGCGACTGAACGTGCTGCAGTCTGGCGTCTTTGCAGCCAAGACGAACAACCCTGAACCCGCTAGCAAACTTCCCAAAGCGGGTCAGTTCCTTTTCAAGAAGTTCATTTGGGATGAACGGCGGGACACTGGACACGGTGACCCGCGTAGATGGCACAAACAGTGGTGAAACAGCCACAAACAAATCATCCAAAATGATCCCCCTTTCAACTAACAGGTGAACCAAACGCTCCTCACGTAGAAAGGCAACCACAGCCTTGTTCAAGAGCCGTAAGTTATATTCTCATGGCCCACCTGTTCACCAACAGCTAGCAGAACCTGCTCCACGGTGTACTGCTGGGGTGCCACCACCCTGGCCCCATGAAGACAGGGGAGGCGAACCCTCACTAGGGAGGGACGCCATGACTCAATGTAAAACTGGCCAATTAACTAAAATTCTTCACTTTACACAACACAATGAAATAAACTTGCCGTACCTTTTAACCACCCATAAGCCCAAAGTTTTCTGGAAAAACAGTCCAAACGTCCCAAACTCACTCAGCAGCTCCACGCACTCACCAAACACCTTCACACACCCATTCACTCACACTCCCAGCATGCAGTGCAGGAAGGAGAGGAGAGGAGTCAGGGGTTACATAGATGAGAATGAGAGTGGTTCATGTTGTGACCACTAGATGGAGACAAAACACCACACAAACACAAACTTTATAACTACTGACACTGCAGTACTCTCTGCACTACTGTGTGTATTTCCTGTGTAAAAAACAGTGATTCTCTTACAATAAAGTAATGAAAACACAGTTTTCTTTCTGTTGTGTTATGTGTAGTACTGCATGTAATACTGTGTGGTACTCTTAAAGGCAATACAAACCCTGCCCGTCAGGGTACTTTCTGTAGTACTGCATGTAGTACTGTGTGTATTATAAGACAGTGCACTTTCTGCAGTGCTCCGTGTACTCTTACAGGCAGTGGACGACGGTGCGCCCCTCACCGCCGTTGTACTCCTCCAGCCATTTGTAATACTGTGTGTATTAAAATACAGTGTACTGTCTGTAATATTGTGTTTAGTACTGTGTGTAGTACTGTGTGTAATACTGTCTATTAAAAGACAGTATATTTTTGTAGTACTGTCTGTAGTACTGTGTGTATTAAAAGAGAGTGCACTTTCTGCAGTACTGTGTGTACTCTTACAGGCAGTGGACGACGGTGCGCCCCTCGCCGCCGTCGTACTCCTCCTGCCATTTGTCCACCTGGTGCACGAGCTTGAGGAAGGAGCGCTTGGAGACGGGCGTGTCGCGGTACATCGGCCAGCCCAGGAACTGGAACTGCTGCACCATGCGGTACCCGTCCTGCGGCTGGAGACACAGGGAGAACCAGGTAGTCAAAACAAGCTCGCCCCAAACAACCAATGGACAATCAAACACTTCCCCAGAAGAACGGAGACATGAACCAAGTGCACCCCTAAACTAAACACTGAGGAGAAAGGAAGTAAGGAAACTGTGAGGGGAACAAGGGAAAGGAAGTCAAAATAAATAAATTTTAGGAGTAAAGAAGACAGGAAAGAACAGGAGAGAGGAAAGGAAGATATATAATGTAGATGGAAGGAAATAAGAGGAAAGGAAAGATATTAGGAAGCTTATTGAGACAGGAAAGTGGGAACAGCAAAGAAAGCAAAGGCAGGTTCCTGTGAGCAGACAGCAGGAGAGAGCTTTAACTCAAACACCAAAATCAAGCTGCCATGGCGAGGCGGGTGGAGACGGGAGCGCAGATCAAACACAGCCCATATTTGTTGAGACGCAGGGAGGAAACGAGGCCCTGAATCACAGCCGCACTCAAACTCAGCCCGACGGGGAGGTGAGGAGGCTTAAATCAAACACATCCTGAGCTAAATCTGGTGCAGCAGGAGAGAGAGAGCCGAGGCTTGGATCAAACACAGGCGCAGCTCAGCTTTATTACACAGAAATCAAACGCACCCTGAATATGTGAGGGCAAAATCAAACAGACCCTCTGTGTAGGGTGATGACGTTTTACTCCGTCAGGATCTGAAGACAAAAATAATTACACATCCACGGAGAGATCAGGTAGAGGCAAGGCAGTTCTAACGAACAGCCACCGCAGCAGCGGATACCTGAGAGAACAGCCATCGCCCGAGAGCCCTGACAGGACCGCCGCCACAGTGGCGGTTCTCTCAGGGCTCCAGCACTGCAGAGACACTCACGGATGACTCTGCCGAGTCAGGAATCCTAGTCTCAAAGAAGACGGCCACTAGAACCCTGCACAGGGACGGACTGAGAAAGAAGACGGACGCTACGACCCAAAGGACAGCGTCCTCACAGTGAAGCACGGTGGTGGCAGTGTTATGCTGTGGGCATGCTTCACTGCGTCTGGACCTGGGAATTTCATTGAGGTGGGAGGAGTCATGAAGAAAGAAGGATATGTAAATGAAGACCTGAAGCAGTCAGCGGCTAAACTAGGTCTGAGTCATCACTTTGTCTTCCAACATGTCAACAACCCAACACATATGTCGCTCCTGGTGAAGAACGCCCTCCAGAAGACCGAAGCGAGCGTGACAAAGCCCTGACTGTGGGCTGAGACCAAACGTAAGCACAAAAGCAGTCTGGGTAAACCTAGTTGGACGGTGTGGGTTTGGGTCAAGTTTGTTGTTTAAATTAAATCAAATAGAATTTCAGTGTATTTTATTTGACATTCCAATCTAATTACATTTACCTAAAGATACTTACAGAGTGAAGGGCAGTCAGGCTTTTACAGGAAACAAACTGAGGCTACGTCCAAACGTACACGGGTATTTTTGAAAACGCAGATTTTTCTTTGTGTTTGCACTTTTCGTCCACACGTAAACACCGTTTTCAGTCACTGAAAACAGATACTTTTAAAAACTCCTGCCAGGGTGGAGATTTTCGAAAACTCAGTTTTTGTGTTTACATGTGGACGAGGAAAACGGAGAAAATGCAGCGTCAAAGGTGTGCGCCTTTTTTACGTCACATTGTGCGCCACGTTATTGTTTCGGTGAAATGAATTTCTACAATGGCGGACTTGGACAAAATACCGTTACTGTTAATTTTACTCTCTGCAAAAATACCCATGTACGTGTGGACGTAGCCTAATATTAGGTAGTGATGAGTAAGTACTGTGTCAGCTTCCAGGTGTTTTACAGGAGAGGAGACACAAACAATTAGTGATGTTAAGTGCAGCGCGTGTTTTACAGAGTGGGTTAACTCCTTTGAAATGTTATGTTTGAACAGTGAAAGGAAAAGTTAGACTTGGCTCCGTCATTATAAGCTCACGTTGGTCTGTCTGTGACTTTAAACTGAATCCCATCCTCGTGGCTGAGGCGTTACCCAGAGAAGCTGCTGAAGCTCCTCCATCAGCAGAGGTGATAAAATTGAATCAAATGAAAAAAATGTTTTATTAGCTTTAATCTTTTAACTTTATGCATTGAGCAAAAATTAAATTATATGCAACATTCTTTGACTTGAACCTATTGTCTGCATATTCCAGCATATAAAATAAAATAATGTTTTGTGTTTACCAGTCTTTCAAATAGATGCAAGTAAAACTGAAAAAAATAAATACAATCAAAGACTCTTAATCTCAGCTCTTAATCTATTGTCAGCTGTTTAGCAGGAGTGGGGCGGGTGGAGGTTTACCCACAGCAGTCATGTCAGTGGGGGGATCCGGGGGTTTCTCTGTGAATGTCACATTCCCGTGGCGGCGTGCTCGGTGCTTGATCAGATTTGAAGTTTAATTTTTTGCTGTAGAAAGAAGTTTTCTTCCCACGCAGAGTGAACAGCGGACTCTAATGTTTCTGTCACTTTTTACAGAATCAAACTCAAAGTAATGTGATTACTTCCACGCTTTAAACGCTGCATGGTCGTACTCTCTCCATCACTCCATGTTATCCATTGTTGATCTGCACACGTCTGTTACCACGAACGTCGCATGGGCTCACGTCATTGTCATGAGACACTCTTACAAACAAAATCACGGTTTAGTAACGCAGTAATGCAGCGTGCTTATGGGAAAGTAACAGTAATCTACAAACGCACCCTGGCTGTGTTGTAGATCCTGAAGATTCGGCTGATGACGTCCTCCTCCAGGTCAGCGGACACGAACTCCACCTGCAGCGAGCCGAGGCGATGGAGACCGTTCTCTGGCCAGTACTGAGGGCACAGCTAACACACACACACACAAAGGGAAGTTATTGATCAGCTCATGAGTTTTACACCGCACCCTTACCAAAGCACCTGTGCTATGACGTCATCATCAACCACCTGTTCCAATATATCTGAAAATCTTTGAGTGTGTGTGTGTGTGTGGGTGGAGCTTCACCTGTGCAGGGTCGACATCATTCAGCATGACGATGGATGTGCAGTGGTAGTCGAGGACCAGGCGCCAGAAGTCCTTCACCGTGTTGGGCAAAGGATGCTGGGTAACAATGAACGCCGACGGCTGCTTGTAGCTCTGCATGACACGAGGTCAGTCAGACAGCAGGAAGTGATGTCACACACACAAACACAGCAGGGTGGATGTCACTGTTGTACTCTAAGTACACAGCCGTGCTCAGGATTTATGACGCGGTGTTTTCAGCGGATATTTCTGAACGCGTGCTTCCTTCTTTAAGCCTTTTTTAACTTTTTGATATTTTAAACACTTTCCTGGCGTTTCTATAGCGACAGCTGTCTGGCTGCCTCAGGCAGGTCTGATGTGGGTGTAACAGACTCGGAGGCAGTGATGCTTGTGCTCTGAGTGCCCTAACACTCGGTGTTGATGCCTCTGTTGCATCGACACCGAGCAGCACTTGCTAATGTTAGCTCAGAAAAGAAGTCCTCTACTCACTATCGCCACCAATGACAGACTCCAAGTATAACACAGGATCCAACACATCTCTACATCAGGGCAACAAGCTGACCCTGAAGGGCTTCACAGAGAATTTATGAATGATCTGTGCTTAGCGAGAAAGTCCGGCAGCAGGACAGCACGATGGCGACTGAGTGTTCTCCGCTTCAGTCCTCTGTGTCGTTTGCTAAACAAAGAACCTGACGGCTGGTCTGGTCGCTCTCAGAGTTTCTGATTGGTTTACTTTGCTTTTCAGCCTAATGTTCTCCTTCACCTGCACTCACATCTCTTTGGGCCAAACTGAGAGATCCAGTGAAAAGTTATCAGATCAGCCCCCAATCTTTAATCTGCTTCACTCATCGTGGAACAAAAGCTTCGAATCAAAGCTGCGAGTCTGCAGTCACATTCATCAAACCTACTGTGTGTGTGTGTGTGTGTGTGTGTGTGTGTGTGTGTGTCACGTACGTCCATGAGCGCAGCGTTGATGTAGTTGGAGCTCTCCCCGTCGATAGTGATGAGGAAGGGCAGGCAGCGGTCTGGAGGCAGCACGTCCATGCAGCGGTTCTTCTCGTGGTTTCTAGGAAGCAGAGCGATGCTGCAGTCCTCCACCCGCAGAGTCGGCGTCACCATGTTCAGCGTCTGAGCATGCACACACACACACACACACACACACACCTGTCAGTACACACACATGTAACAGGACACACACCTGACACGTTCTTTTTAACCTCTGGGGTTTTTTAAGAGTTGATCTCATGTCATATTTTTACTTTCTCAGACTTTGGAACATTATTTTTAATTTTCATTTATTTTGTTTCATTTTTGTTAACATTAATTTTGTTATTTGTAATCATTTGATTAGTGATTTAGTTTTGTCTTCATTTTTTAAAATGTCTTGAAGTTTTAATCTCAGGTGTTTGTTTTTGTTTGATTTTTAAGTTTTATTCATACAGCGTCAGTGTGTTTGTTACCGATATGTCACCAGTTTGTTACCAGATTGTTACTGGGCGTCTGTGGCACTTTTATTTTAACCATGTCGTTTATTGTTGTGTATTTTTACTCATTATCATGCTGCTGTAACACAAAAGCGTCCCATGTGGGATCAATAAAGTATCCATCTAAAGTAAAGATGCTACAACGACACAGAGAAAACAATCATATGACCCCCTGTGAGCAAGCACTTTGGCAACAGTGGGAAGGAAAAACTCCCTTTTAACAGGAAGAAAACCTCTGACAGAACCAGGCTCAATATTCAGACTGTATAATATGAATTTCTGACTTTTATTTTGAAACTACGGTATGATGATGTCATCACTCAGAGCTGTGACGTGGTTTCATTATTTGTTTCACTATTTCATGGACGCTGGCAGGTTCATGCTCTAAATGAAGCGTGAAGAATATTAACATGGTCGTCATGTTACCCTGAACTCCTCTTTGATCTGACTCGAGTTGGTCTGAGGATCCAATCGGTTCATCTCATAATAAACCGACCGCAGCTGACTGGCTGGAATCGCTGTGTCACCGCACAGACACGCCTCCAAGATGGCATCGTGGATGAAGACGTACTGCTCCTGGTAGACAGAGGAAGGCGGTCAGACACTGTATAAATAAGCTCCTCCTCCTCGGCTCTGACTGATGGGATGGCGGCTGCTGAAATGTCACTTCATAAAAGATTAATGTCAGTGTACGGCGCCTGGAGAACAGGCGAGTGACATTCAAAGTTGGACGCCGCGATGGCCTTGTCTATTTTTGTCACTTCCTGTCAGTCAGCGATGAAGATGTGAGGAAGAGTCGGAGACAATGAAGAATGATCGATGAAACTTTGATCATGAATGAAGCTGAGTAACTGAGCATGTCCAGTTTGAAACATTAAGCTTTTAGTGATCAGGCAAAACAGGTTTAGTGTTTACCTGCAGGTCAGAACACCTGCACACAGGTAGAGGTGTGAGTGTGTGTGTGTGACTGTGTGTACCTCAGTTTGGACCATGTTAACCCTTCGTGCTCTCAGCTCGCGGACACAGTTGTAGATGTCAACCACGCCCTCTCTCTCCGCCATGTCCAGCATGATGTCGATCACGATGAAGCATCCTGTACGCCCCGCCCCCGCACTGACACACACACACACACACACACACACACACAGTCACGTCAGCAGTCATGAAGAAGTTTCTTTGTTACTAATAATCACAGCAAAACTTGTACCTGCAGTGGACCACAGTGGGGCCGGCGGTGGGTGGGGTTTTGGCCTTGACGCGGCGGATAAAGCCGAGCAGCCCGGTGGCGTGAAGCGGGACGCCATGATCGGGCCAACCGGTGAAATGAAACTGACGGATCTCCCTGATCTCTGCCACACCCCTCTGACACAGGCAGAGAGTGGAGGTCAGGTCAGTGTACAGGTGTGTGTATATGTCTGTGTTTGCACAGGTGTGTGTACATGTCTGTGTGCACACACACACCTGTACACACACCTGTGTGTACAGGTGTGTGTGCACACGTGTAATGTAAAGATACGTTGCTGGCGGTGACATCAGAATACCTTCATTGTCCACGTCAGTCCCAAATCCATTTATAGTAAACACTGATAAACTGGGCCCACACTGACACATGCATGAAGCATCCATAGAAACACAGCTTCTGATTATTCAGCACACCGGTGATGGTCCCTGACACGGGTTGTTGCTAGCTGGACGCAGGTCTAACATCGTCCTTACGACTGTAGTTTAGAACGACTTTCCCTTTAGACAGTGCGATGACGCACTCCTCCACTCACGTCCCTGAGCTAAGGTGGGGTCAGAGTTCCTCTGAAAGGAAACAACTGAAGACGACTCTGTGCTGTGTCAGTGTCAGCGAGCTGAGGTCACGGCGGCCTACATCATGCACATGATCCTTTGTTCATGTGCATGTTAAACTTTATTGTAACAGCTGGAGAACAGCTGCACTGATGGAGCTGAACTCAACTGTATAGGTGTGCGTACACAGAGGTTTTTAGAAATAACAAAGGATTTGGTGTGTTTGTGCGCGTGTTTGTGTGTGTGTGTTACCTTCTCTACAGCAAAGGTCCGGATCACGTACTCAGACAGCAGCTGAGTCTCGATCAGCGTCACCTTCATGTCGCCGTAGATCTCCGTGTCATCAGGCCAGTACTTACAACACTTCACCTACACACACACACACACACACACACACACACACACACACACAGAGGATTAAATTGCCTCATTAATTAAACAGAAACACAAACAGAACAAAAGCAGCTGATATTAAAATCTCATTAGAGGCTCCGCCCCCTCCCCCTCTCCTCATTAACAGCTAATTACTGCAGAGCTAATCACACTGTCACCACAACAACCAACGAGTTGAACAGAGAGGGGTGAGAGAACAAATCAGGCTAACGTGACAGTCTGTGTGTGTGTGTGTGACAGAGGGAGATAATCAGGCTCTATCCCAGAATCCCCCTCCGTAGAGGAGGGGGGCAGTTCCCCGGTGCCTTCTGGGTAATGAGGACTGGGCAACCCCCACCTGCAGGTGTGGGTGTCTGATCTCAGGTTCAATCCTTTATTTTCAGGAGGAAATGGCGGCGTGTTTTTCAATTTACAGATTCACAGGAGCACACCGTGAGTTTCCCAGAATGCTGAGCGAGTGCAATGAGGTCACACAGCCACTCCCCTATAGTTAGAACCTGAGCACGCCACCCTCAGAGATGGACGGCTGTGAGGAGCAGCGCATCAGAGTCCTCGAGGGTGCAGTGCCACTACGCTGCAGCAGGAAAGTCAATGCTCAGAGAAGACGCTCACTGGAACACTGTCAAATCTGAAACACGCAAAGTGTCTGTGAAGGTTCTCAGTCATCCAGCTCATCGTAGTCTAAGGAGCTTGGAAAGAAAAGCGTCTGGACTTCTTTAAGTTTCCTTGAAGACGTTTCACCTCTCATCCGAGAAGCTTCTTCAGTTATAAGAGCAAATGGTGAAGAGTCCCAGATTTATGCCCTGAGGGAGTGTCCCCAAAACGATTGATACTCTAAATAATCACAAGGGTGTGGGTCACAATCAGCAAAGGTTTCAGGTGAGCTCATTGTGAAACCTGGCCCCACCCTATCATGTGATTTCCTGAGGTCACATGGCCCAGGATGTGAATGGGCGTTAAGGCATCTGGGAAGGATCTCAACACTGGATTATAGATGGCAGACAGTTGGTGTCGTAGCCCCGCCTCTCTGTTGAAAGATGGTCGCTCACAGTGGACATAAATGGCCTCTTTTACTCCTCTTTCAAACCATCTGTCTTCTCTGTCCTCGAAAGAGTGACCTTTGACCTTTAGATGCAGATGGACAGCTGAGTCTTGTCCCGTGGAGGTGGCTCTTCTATGTTGTGTTTATGAAGTGGCTGTTTGGTCTCTGCAATGTAGAGGTCTTCTTTCCCTTCAGGCTTAGAGGGAACATGTTCTGCCCGGTGATGTAAGGTGCTGATTGCTCCAAGTTTGTGTTCCAGGGGGTGGTGGGAGTCAAAGAGGAGGTACTGCTCCATGTGTGTGTGTGGGCTTCCGGTAAACTTCAATGTTGAGGTTGCCATTCTCTTCAATGCGCACAGCGCAGTCCAGGAAAGGCAAACAGTTATCCTTTGTGTCTTCCCTGGTGAACTTGATGTTTTTATCCACGGCGTTAATGTGCGCAGTGAAGGATTCCACTTCTTGTGTTCTGATTTTGACCCAGGTGGCGTCCACATCAGTGGCGGAGCGGGGGGGTGGCTTACTGGGCTTAAGCCCGGGTTGTTTTTTCAGAAGCCCGGGGTCTTTTGGAGTGTAATTTTTTCATAGTTACATGCCTGGCTGACAACTGTATAAAACAAAAACTACACACAATATTCGAAGCACAGTGCACACTGTGGGAATTTACGACTGTGCGTAAATCCCCCCTAATATTGGTTTGATCCGAGCTCAGACACTAAGGACTGAGCGAGGGGGCGGGGCAGCTGCTGCCTGCGAGTGCGCTGTTAGAGAAGCACAGCCAGGCAGACAGAGGAGAACTGAAGTTTGACCAGGTACCAAAGCAAATCATTGGTACTGTACAAATAATGTAAATGTGACGGTTTATCACAAAAGATTGATGTCAAACTGATCACTTGACCCATATTAACGTTACAAGTGAATCAACAAATGGCGAAATGAAAAGCAGAACAACAACAACACTGTTTCTTTAGAGAGTCTTAGCTCACATGTGTGTTTATTTCATATTTTCAGTTGTTACCCTCCACGGCTAAACAAATCGGTTTCAGTAATGTACTGATATACAAGAATGGACATAAGGAGCTTCTTTCAAAGAAAAAACTCTGGTAGATGTTATTTTATATATTATGCTTTGTATGTTGTTCAGTATATCTATGCAAAACAAGAGGAATTTCAGTACACAGCAGTATATTCACAGTTGAAACCAGGTATTTACATACACTTTATGGAAAACACAAGAACATTTTTTTACTGTACAACATCAATTTAGAGTAAACTTGTTTTGTTTTGGATAAATAAATATTGAAATATCTTTTGAATTAGTTAAATGTCAGAATAAAGAGAGACAGAGCTGTCTATCACTTTCATCAAATTTAGGAGTACATATACACTAAGTTTATTGTTAATTAATAAGAAAACTCCAGACGATTCCATTCTGAGCTGAAGAAGCTTCTGATAGGTTAGTAGAGTCCATGTGAGTAAGTTGGTGGCACAGCTGTGGATGCATATAAGGCAAAACACAGAGCCTGTTTCTTTGAAATGGGAAAATCAAGAGATATCAACCAAAACACCAGGAAAAGAACTGTGGAGCTCCGTAAGTGTGGCTCAGTTTTGAATACAATTCGGTGCCATTTGCAATTAAGAAATACAGATAGTTTCTCTCTTTACTCTTAAAGTTAACAAATGTGTTTTTTATATTTATCAATCTAAAAAAATAAAAAACATTTAGTCTGATTTGATGTTACAATTAAAAAAGTGTTTTTATCTGAAGAGTTTATAAATATCTGGTTTCAACTGTATATTTGATGATGTTGGTGTTTGGCTTGACTGTCCGCACAAAGAGAGAGAGAGAGAGAGGAACAGAGAGGGAGAGAGAGGAGCAGAGAGAGAGAGAGAGAGAGAGGAGCAGAGAGGGAGAGAGAGGAACAGAGAGGGAGAGAGAGAGAGAGAGAGCGAGAGAGAGGAACAGAGAGGGAGAGAGAGGGGGAGAGAGAGAGAGAGAGAGAGGGAGAGAGAGAGAGGGAGAGAGCGGAACAGAGAGCGAGAGAGAGGAACAGAGAGGGAGAGAGAGGGGGAGAGAGAGAGAGAGAGAGGGGAGAGAGAGAGAGGGAGAGAGCGGAACAGAGAGCGAGAGAGAGGAACAGAGAGGGAGATGGAGAATGAGGACAGAATGGAGATGGAACAAGAGCAGGTGAGACACACATGTTAGTCAAATGGTTGTTTACCAAAAGTATCATCGTATCATAGGTACTCATGTATCTCGTACCTAGTGTTTCTTTTTAGGTTTGTTATTTTTCAAATTCTATATTTATTAAGTTATGCAGGCTTGTTTGCACAACAAGGCTAAATAATTATATAAACTTCTCTGAATCTAAACAGTGGACTTTGGTAGAATTAAAAAATAAGTGTAGTGCAGATCTATGATGGTTTTTAGTGCTACTATCATCTAGTTCTGGTTCTAGTTCTGTCTTGGTTAAATCCTAAGTAGTCCTGATTTTGAACTGTTGTAGTCCTGTTTTAATTCCGGATCAGTTCTGGGTCTGGTTGAATTGGGGTTTAGTCCCTGTGTCTTGATACAGCCCTGATTTTGTTCTGCCTTGCTGCTTAATTAAAAAACTAGTTTAAGGTGTCCTGCATATGTGATATATATTTTTCCCTATATGAAGTCATTCTTTTTTGAACAAAACCAGGCTCAAAACAGAACCTATTAATCTTTCAGTAATTTCTAACCCCCCCCCCAAATCCCACATGCATACTACCCTTTAGGGCTAAGCCCCGGGTGTATCAAATGTCTGCCTCCGCCTCTGGTCCACATATCTGTACTTTAAAAGAGCCGAGAGCCTTTCTTTCCACTTCCTCCATGTAAAGGTTGGCTACAATAGGTGACAACAGGGAGCCCATGGCACAGCCATGTTTGTGTCTGTAGAAACCCTCGTTGTATTTGAAATATGTGGTGGTGAGGCAGAGGTCTAACAGTGTGCAGGTCTGATCGGGGTGAAGTTGGTTCTGTTTATTCTAAGGAGCTGTCTGTCCTTAGTTTCTTTCTGACAGCTGTAGGTGTGCAGATGAAGAGAGACCACATCAAATGACACCATGGTTTCATCTGGATCAAGTGTAAGTTTCTGGACCTTGTTGGTGAGGTCGGTGGAGTTTGTGATGAGTTCTTTTATTTCTTAGAAATGAAGAAGCCTATCCGATGAAACGTTGTCACAAAACTTAAAGAAGTCCAAGCTCCTTCGACTACGATGACCTGGACGACTGAGAACCTTCACAGACATTAGACACAGTGATGATTCTGAAGGATTAGCAGTACAGTAAGTGTACATGTGTGAACGTGTCACTGTATGTAAAGTTTACATTAATGCAGTCACACACATCAAGCTGTAACAGTCAAATATGGAGATATTAATATTATTATTGTTACAAACAGACAAATGCGGATTGTAAATGTTGTATTTTTATATACATGAAATCTGTGATATGTGATTAGCACCTTTATGTTTCCACACATGTAGAACAGTCCTGTCATGTTCCACACACGGTGACTTTGTAGTTTATGTATTTGGTGACACACACAGGTTTCTACATGTGGACTGTTTCCACTGCAGCACCGTCACAGGTACACATCTGTGATCGACACACTGTTTACTGCAGGTGACCGTGAGTCAGAGCAGGAGAAGAGTAACAGGAGACGTGAGAGCGGCACTCTGGGAAACGCAGTCCCAAACTTCATCAGCGAGGAAATAACATCCAGATGGCTGCACCGATCCACGTGTGTGTGTGTGTGCGTGTGTGTGTGTGTGTATGTGTGTGTGTGTGTGTGTGCATCCTCACCCGGCCGACCTCCACCAGGTTGGTTACCATGACGATGGCGGCGGTATTCTCCTGCCAAACCATCCTCCAGAAATCATACACTGTCTCCTGCATGGGACCTGAGACACACACACTCAGGGTAAACTTCATATTAGACTGCAGGGCTCTACATGAATCATAATCACTCTTTCAATTAATTAAAATGAAGTGCACGCACACACACACACACACATACACACACACACAGAGAAAATATTTTTAATTACTGTTGACAGTCTGTGTTTTGACGAGCTAATTAGTTCATGCTAATCCATTCCTGTCCTCAAGTGTTTTACAGCGAGAATCTGCTGTGAGCACACATGCGCGCACACACACACACACACACACACACGCTGCATATTCATGCTCACAGACTGACATGCTGGCCCAAACACTGCTGTTTGTTCAGGACGATGGATTTCTACCTGGAGATCCGATCTGTGTGTCTGTTTGTGTGTGTGTGTGTGTCTGTTTGTGTGTGTGTACTGTCAGTGTCAGGTGATTTGGCGCCACCTGTGGTCAGAGGTGGAACTTGTTTTGTTGTTCTGGCTTTCTGAGCAACAACAACACATCGTGTGTTTTAATATTCACAACTTAAAACTCAAAGTTTCCAAATTCTGCTTCAAATAAAAAAGTGAAGTATGAAACTACAGTTCCCAGAATGCTTTGGCACACGCACCTGTTGGCTCTCAGGTTGGATGTGACTGTAAAACTGCAGGAAACCTAAAATCTCATAGATTCTCTGTGTTTTTTTGCTGATGCTGTCCTCAGAAAGAGTCTGAACAACACGTCTGAACCTTAACATCCAAAACAATCCAGATGTTACCGAATGCAGTCAGTCCATCCATTTTTGGATGACCGTAGCTCACCCCCCCGCCCCCACACTGAGACCTCCTCCATCTCTGACTTACTGTTAGAATACCAACCAAGCGTTGGTATTCCTGTAACAATGGGCCAGACACCCAATACTCCTGAAGAACCCTCTACAGGGTTCTCTGAGGGTAGAGTTTGTTCTCCAAGTCCAAAAAACACAAGTAAACTTGTTGGGCAAACTCCCATGGACCGTCAAATATCCTCGAGAGGGTGAAGAGTTGGTTGAGTGTTCTTCGAGCAGGACAAAGGCCCCCTTGATCCTCCTGAACCTGAGGTTCGAGTAATGGAGCGACTCTCGTTTCCAGCACCCTGGCATAGACTTTCACTTTCTTAAACATGGAGCCACCACCCAACCCAGATGCACCGCCCCAGATCTCCACGTTGCAATAGTGGTGTGTCAGGCAGGACAGCCCTACCAAATCCAGAGCCTTCAGGAACTCGAACCTCATCCACCCCAGGGGCCATCAGTAACATTACCCCTAGTGATGGGTGAGAGGTCCCCCTCCTCACCGGACCCTGCTTCCATTACAGGTGTGACTATGGAATTGAGCAGATCCTCAAAGTGTTCCCTCCACTGCATGACTATATCTTCCCACCATCACTGTAGACAGTGTGTGTAGAATACTTCATTCTCCTGAATAAATGGCACCACGACAGCTGACAACTCCAACCGAGTGTCATATAGCTGCAGAACCAATGATACGATTACAAAAATCCATCAACCTGCACCTTCGGGGTCCTGGTGCACTTATGAATACACATTCAAACACGGTGTTCATTATGGACCAACTGTAGCACAAAAGCCCAATAGCAGGACACAACTCGGGCAGGCTGTTCTTCCCATGCACACCCCTCCAGGTCACACAGTCACTGCCCACGTGAGTGTTTAAGTCCGGGACTGGACTTTCCAGCACCCCACCCAGTGACTCTAAGAAAGCTGGATACTTTGAACTGTCCTTTGGCGCATAGGCACAAACGACGGTCAGAACCTATTCCTCCACCTGAAGGTGTAGGGAAGCAACCGTGTCATCCACCAGGAAAACTCCAACATACAGGTAACAAACCAGGGGATACAAGCGTACCCACCCCTGCCCACCACATCTCAACCAGGGCAACTCCAGAGTGGAACAGAGTCCAGCCCAGAAAACTGGCTCTACACCGCGTTCCAAATTATTATGCAAATTGTGTTTAAGTGTCATAAAGATTAAATAAGTTGTTTTTCCAATTAAACCCATGGATGGAATTGTGTCGCAGGACTCTTTGTATCACTGAAAACAATCTCGGACACCTGTGATCATTAGTTTGCCAGGTGAGCCCAATTAAAGGAAAAATCACTAAAGAAGGATGTTCCACATTATTAAGCAGACCACCATTTTCAAGCAATATAGGAAAGAAAAATGATCTCTGCTGCTGAAAAGCGTGAAATAGTTGAATGCCTTGGACACGTAATGAAAACCTTAGATATTTCACGAAAATTTAAGCGTGATCACCATAATGTTAAGAGATTTGTGGCTGAGTCAGAGAACACATGGGTTGGTGCAGATAAAGGCACAATGATGAAGGTTTCTGCCAGACAAATACATCAGATTAAGAGAGCAGCTGCTAAAAGGCCATTACAAAGCTGCAAACACATATTTGAAGCTGCTGGTGCCTCTGGAGCCCTGCGAACATCAAGGTTTAGAATCCTCCAGAGACTTGCAGTTGTGCATAAACCTTATATTTGGCTACCCCTAACCAATGCTCACAAGCAGAAACTGCTGCAGTGGGCCCAGAACTACATGAAGACTAATTTTCAAACAGTCCTGTTCACTGACGAGTGCAGTGCAACCCTGGATGGTCCAGCAAGGAGGTGGTGGAGTCTTGTTTTGAGCCGGAATCACGGGGAGTGAGCAGGTCGGCCCCTTTAGGGTCCCTGAAGGTGTGAAAATGACCTCTGCAAAGGATGTGGAGTTTCTGACTGACCACTTTCTTCCATGGTAGAAAGAGAAGAACTGTGCCTTCTGCAACACAACCATCTTCATGCAAGACAATGCACCATCTCATGCTACAAGGAATACTTTTGCATCATTGGCTGCTATCGGCGTAAAAGGAGAGGAACTCATGGTGTGGTCCCCATCCTTCCCTGACTTCAATCCTATTGAGAACCTTTGGAGCATCCTCAAGCAAAAAACTATGAGGGTGGGAGGCAGTTCACATCCAAACAGCAGCTCTGGGAGGCTATTCTGACATCCTGCGAAGACATTCAAGCAGAAACTTTGCAAAAACTCACAAGTTCCATGGATGCAAGAATTGTAAAACTGCTATCAAATAAGGGGCCTATGTTAATATGTAACTTGACCTGTTAAGATGTTTTTGATTGAAATAGCTTTTGATTTCAGTGAAATTGATCTACTAATGCTGCAAATTCAACAAATGACCATTTTCAATTCTCTACAACCTATAAAATCTTTTGAAACGGTGTGCATAATAATTTGGAACAGTGCATTTTAAGTTTTTTCATTTTTGAAAAAAAATACTTTTTTCATTGGGAGTTTTGTTCAGTAACATTTGAATTATACTCTATTGGTCGATGACTCAAAAATTACGCCGACTGTCATTTGAAATGACTATTTAGGAAAAACAGAGAAAATTTTAATTTGCTTAATAATTTGGAACGCGGTGTAGAGCCCGAGCAAAGCGCTGAGCTGAGGCCGACTACATGCAGTCAGTACCTCCCAACCTCACGCACGGCTCAGGCTCGTCCCCACCACAGCCTAAAACATTCTTAATAAACATATTTAAAAAATAAAAGTATTTTTCAACCAAAGGTAAGATTTTATTTGACTCCTACATGAATGCTTCAGCCTCCTCTTGTCAAGGCTGAGTAGCCAGAGAGTTTGTGGAGCAGACCCAAACGCACACACATGCGAGACAGAACTGTTTAACAAAAGGCGAGCCATTAATTCAGGCTGAAACACAAAGGTACAAAAGAAAGAGAGAAAGCAAAACCAAGGGCTAAATCTAAACTGGGAAAACCTACACTAACAGCGAAAAACTAGGAACTGGGAACACGGGGGAGATGAACAGACAACCTGACAAAGAACAAAGGAAGACAGAGGACTCAAATACATGGAAGGGCAATGACAGAAGTAGAAACACTTGGGAAACACAGCTGACACAACAGGGGAAGCAAAAGCAGACACACCAAACATAAAAACACACGACAGTCACACAGGAGGAAAGGCAGATGAGAGAGGGACATGATGGGCTGGGGAACATGGAACAACACACAGGAAGGGGAGACGAGACAGCATGGAAACGGAAATATAACTAAACAGAGCAGTCCAAACAGATACTCAGAAATAGAAAAGTAAAATACTACACACAAAGAAATCACAAAGCACTGTTAACACCAAAAGGTGACACCTCTAATCTGCTTCACTCAGCTGATTCTCACAACTCTGCTGAAGTCTTAAGAGTTCTGCACGATGTACTAGGTCAAGGGCTTTTATTGTGAAAGAGTCGGGGCAAGTAGAAGCATATATTGTTTTTCTGGGAGGGATTGTGCAGTGACACGTTTCCTGCTGGCGTCGACGTAACCCCTCGGTTCAGGTTTTTTCTTTAAAAACATCACGAGCAGCTAAAGAAGAAGAAAAAGAAGAAGCTGAGGGTTTCTTACCCTGGGTCGCGATATAGTGGTTGGGTCTGTGGTAGCCCTGAAAGAGGAAACAGAGAGGTTATACCCCCACACACACAGACTCACGATCATATGAACAAAAACATGCTATGTGCGTGTGTGTGTGTAGTTTTTGGGAGTCAACATATCTGTGATGTTTAAACACAGCTGACACTGACGGAGACGGTCGTCATGGAAACACAGTCGACCAGGACGTTTCACATCGACCTTTAAAGGAAAGTAAACTCTGTGTATGTGTGTTACTCACGTCTACATAGTTGGCGTTGATGTAGTCCGAGCCGCCGTCTCCATCCTGAGGCTGCAGACGCACACGAGAGTGATCATCTAACACACACACACACACACACACACACACACACTGTTAGTTCGACCCTCAGTTCCTGAGAATAAAACATCTAATAATAACTTAATAAAGTTTTAATTACAGTTGCTCAATTAAATGTTTTAAAATGATGACATTAAATTTAAATAATAACTGAATAAAAGTAAAACAAATGAAGATGAATTTAATTAAAGAAAGTAAAAACAAATCAAAGTTGGAGCTGAATTGTTCCCGTGTCACAGACCACAGTGCGCCCACATCATCTCTGACGCCTGCAGCAGACTGGCTGTTACTGCTGTCATTCACACAGACAGGTGTATGTGTGTGTATCTCTGTGTGTGTGTGTGTGTGTGTGTGTGGGGGGGGGGGGGGGGGGGGGTGAATGTAAAATGTGTCCCTGCAGGCCACCGTAGCTCACAGCCTCAGCCTTCATCACACCTCATTAGCATAATTACACGCCACAGGGCCCAGTGTGTGTGTGTGTGTGTGTGTGCGGCCTGATGTTCTTCAGCAGCTGTCAACACCGACTTTGTGGGAGGTCAGCTGAGCAGTTACATGATGTGTTTGTGAGACCTGCGGCTGTGTGATGACAAAAACTGACACCAGATCTGCCTGATGGACACACACACACACACACACACACACACGCACGCACACGCAAGCACACGCACGCACGCACGCACACACACACACACACAGCCTGTCTGACACTGCACGTTTTCTCTCTGACATCGTTTTGTGCCACCTGACTGCTCAGCGGCTAGTTTCTCTTTAACTTCCTGTGATCGGTCTGAAAGCCGAAAGCCGAAAGCTTCAAAGAAAAGTTTTGACATCAGGACCAAACAAGATCAGTTCACTTTGATTCCAGACTGGTCCTGGGAACGGGTCACAGCTGGACTCTGGGCTGGACTCAAACTGAGACGTCAGTCTGGACCTCAGGAGGTCAAAGCAGCGGCAATCACACGGCGCAGAGTCGGTGACACGAATTGTAGCCATGATGGATAAGTAAAAGAGGCTCTGCTGAACTTTCAGGTGGAAGACTGGAACGAAAAACTGCGCTGACTGTTGACCAAGGACTGTTTGGGAATTTAAAGAGGACTATCAGCTCCTGGAAAGCTTGAGTACAGAGCCAATCCAGGATCCAAGGGGACCAAGTCCTACGTCAAGTCCAAGACAGAGACCAAACAGAAAACATGGAAACACAGTCCTGGGGCAAGTTCTGGGACTCCGTCTCCATATCTTTATATCTATGGATATATATAGTTTTTGTAACCACGCTGCCGCCATGTTGATCACACGAGCGCAGGATGGTGTCAGTTTTTACCGCCAGTGTGACGAGCTCTCTCAGGTCACTCTGAGCTTGATAAAAGGAAGCTGTCTGGGAACCAAATCCTCCTCCTCCTCCTGTCCCTGTGCTGCTGCGCTGCTGTGCAGGTTTGGCCTGACACGAGAATCCTGCAGCGAGACGCCCACAACTCATGTCAGACCAACACCTGAGGTCAGCGCTCCCGGCCTCATGTTATTAACTGTCCGTGGACACAAACAGCTGAAATCAGCCTCTATGACGACCCGCTGCGGGACGCAGGTAACATGCACAGGTACGTACAAGCGATGATGTTGCCGTAGCGATTCTTCATGCGGTTCTCGTCCTTCTTGGCCGAATCCCAGGGAGCGGACTGGCCCTCAAAAAAACTCTGAAAAGACACAGAGAGGGGGGTTAGTTTGAAGGCAGCGAGTGATGAATAATGCAGAGGACGTGTTTGATTTCTGGTCTGTGCCTGAACCACACAGACGCCAGTTTTACGCTCTGAGCAGATGATTAGGTCCAATTAGGAGCAGGCAGCTCAGAGAGAAGCCCCAGGCTCCAAACACGCTCTGATCGTTGTGTTTCCACACAGAAACACGACTTCACCTGTGTGCGTGCACGGACGCTTCACACCACCGAGAAGCTCCAGATTCTCTGTCACTGCACATGTGTGCTTGGCTCTCACTGCTTTTGTGCATCTTTGCTGTGATTTTGTATATTCCTGCATGTCATTGTGTGTCCTCGTGTTTGTTGGGCTACTCTTTGTGATTCGACGTCTCTTTGTGCGTCTGCATCACGGGTTTGTGTTTGTATAAATGTGTGTCTTTTGTTTCTTTGTGTTTCCCCTGAGGAACATTTTGCTCTGTAGCTGTGTGTGAGTCTTTGTTGTGTGTCTCTATCCTAAACTGACAGCAGAATGTGCAGCAGTCACAATCGTACACTTGTTTTTTTCACCTTCTCCTGACTGTTGAGTTGATCTACCGTGGGTTTTTTTTAAATTGCATTCCTTCACCTTGTTTCTGCCCACTTCATGACCTTGTTGGTTTTTCAAGTGGTTTTACATTGTCTCATATCTACAGTCAGTTTGTTGGGTTTTTGTGTTGTTTTATACTCTTTGATACTTGGTGGAGGCTTGAATTGCTGGTTGGACCCTGTTTTGGACAGACCCTCGTTAAAACCGACCTCTCTGAGTAAATCAGCCTTGCACGTTCACTCTTCCTTCTCTACATATGGGGTTAGGGATATTTGGCGCCATCCGACTGATAGGGAGCGTTCCTTTTTCTTTAATCTGCATCACACCTTTTCTAGGATAGACTATTTTTTCTGAGATAATTATTTGACTAGTATTGCGTGTCCCTGTGAATACCGTGACATAGTTAGATCATGTCCCCTTAATTTTGACCCTGTCTATGCCCGACTTCCCTACATCAGGCAGGAGTTTTAACCCCACACTGCTATCACATAATACCTTTCCATAACTTATAAATAACCAAATTAAACTTTTTCTAGAACCAAACGTCTCGACAAACATCTCCCCTGCCTCTGAGGACAGATGATCTCAGGAAAAACGTAACAGAAAGGCAAGAATTGGCCGATAAAATAAAAGACACACACGAAGGATCCCAAGGTTTACAGGAAACTTACTGAACCCCAAACTAAAATTGAACTTCTTTCAGCTCATGTCGTAGAGAGGTAACATCTGCAAAGTAGGAGTACACTTTTTGCAGTGTAACTTCAGCTCCTTGTGAGTGCCTCAAACCCACGTGGGAAAGACTTGGATCTCTCTATGTCAGATGACGTTTGGGATTGAGTCCTTAATTTGGAATATCCCACATCACTCTGTGTTCTGTTTTACAAAGAAGTTCATAAGGCCCACTTATCTAAATCCAAAGTAGCTAGCCTGAATCCAGGCTCAGACCCCCGCTGTAACAGGTGTGGGTCTGATGAGGCCAATCTAACCCACATGTTTGGGAAGAGGTTTTCTGTACTCTGAATAAGGAAACTGGCTCCTAACCCCCTACTTGCTCTCTTTGGTGGGTGAGGATGATAAGTGTATTACTGGGGCAAAACGCTGGGTGCTGTCTTTTGGTTCCCTCCCGGCGAGGTGAACCATTTTGGTGAGGTGGAAGGGTGCTGCCCCGCCCACCCATGTCTTGCTGATCTTATGTCTCAGTCTTGAAAAGATCAATTGCTCGTTCCAGAATGAAAATGGCAAATTTTATCAAATTTTGGGTGCTTTTCTGAGAAATTACTTAATCCTTCCATTCAAGGATTTTCCTGCTGGCTAACAACTTGGTTTACTCTGTATAGGTCTGACAACCTGCTGCTTTGTAAGCTTTACTGTGTTAATGTGAATGTGAAACTCAGCCTATTTCTCTGTGGTTTGCAAGAAAATGTTTTCTTCACACCATTTGCTGCTCCAAGGTTCTGCTGTTCTTTATCTACGTATAAATGCAAGACGTTTACTCTATCTTCTGCGGATCTCACCTCTGAGGTCGTGGGTGGGGTTTGATTTTTGTTTTTTCCCTTTTGTTTCATTTTCAGTGTAACCAGTCCTTGTGTTGTTTTCTGTAAACTACATTTAACTGTAATAAAAACATTCTGAATAAAAAAAAGTAGAGATAGTGTCTGCCTCCTGAATCCAAACTGGAAGCTGGTTCCACAGAAGAGGGGCCTGAAAACTGAAGGCTCTGCCTCCCATTCTACTTTTAAATACTCTAGGAACAGCAAGTAAGCCTGCAGTGTGAGAGCGAAGTGCTCTAATAGGGTGATATGGTACTACAAGGTCATTAAGATAAGATGGGGCCTGATTATTTAAGACCTTGTATGTGAGGAGCAGGATTTTGAATTCTGGATTTAACAGGAAGCCAATGAAGGGAAGCCAAAACAGGAGAAATCTGCTCTCTCTTTCTAGTCCCTGTCAGGACTCTTGCTGCAGCATTTTGGATTAACTGAAGGCTTTTCATGGAGTTTTTTGGACTTCCTGATAATAATGAATTACAGTAGCGCAGCCTGTTGTTTCTGGCAAAATACATTTATATTAAAAAAATCAATTCAGGATTTAATGAATAGATACTGGATTATTCAAACTAAAATCCATTTGAATCTGGAAATCAATCGTTTAAACCCAGCCCTAGTCAAAGACCCTGGTCTGTGATAAAATCAGACAAACTGAGTAAGGCGCAGGTTAACAACAAATCAAATTTAGTTTTGAGTCAGTTAGAGTGGACGAGGCTAAGCATCACACTTTCAAATTAATTAAAACTGTATGAGTCTATAGCGATTGCTGCCACACCTCCTCCGCGGCCTGTGCTTCAAAGATTCTGATAGAGTGACTCGGGGGAGTTGATTCATTTAAACTGACATAAACAACTGTAACCAGGTTTCTGTAAGGCAGAGTAAGGCTACCTCCACACGTACACGGGTATTTTTGAAAACTGAGATTTTCCGTTTTCGTTATTTAAAAAGATCCTGTCCACATGTGCAGTTTTGAAAAAATATCTCCGTCCACATGTAAACACTAAAAACGAAATGTTGGCCAATCAGAAGTCTAGAAGCCTGGAAGGGAAAGACTAAACAGGGTTTTGTACCCTCACAAAATCTTCAGTACTTCCGAAAAGTTTTGTTTTCCTGGAAAGGCAGATAATTTTGTGTTACTTTTCAAGTGCTTTCAACATTTCAAATGTTAATAACTGAAGACAGTATTTTGGTTGGTGTAGACTCACAGCCTAGGAATGAACAAAATGCATACAGCACACATAAATTACATTCTTTTAAACAGTAAATTTATTCAAAACCGATGTTGGGATGTGGGTTGTGACAGCGTCTGTGTTGAATATAGAAGCCTGTCCGAGGTTCACTCAGACGCCTCTGTCTGTGTAAACGGAGGGACACTAACTGTGTGTGTAAGTGTGTTAAAACTGCAGATAGTCAGATTAACATCAACAGTATTTTGTTTCTATCCGCCATTGTAGAAATAATCTCATGTAAACAATAATGTGTTTTTTCTAAACTCTATGTACAGTTTGAGTTTACATCCTGAAATAACCAGGCCTAGCAGAATTACACCACATTGTGCCGCCTTACTCGACAATACTTTCACTAACAATATGGAAAACAACATTGTGAGTGGATTATTAATTAATGACATCAGTGATCACCTACCAGTTTTTGCAGTTTATGACATTAATTATAAGAGAAATCAGCATGAAGAACAACTGAGATACAGATGTGTAAGGACAGAAGAAACTATGAATGCACTTAAGAACGATCTGTTAAATCAGAATTGGGACAATGTGTACAAAGAAACTGATATTGATATGGCATATTTTTACGAATATTCATGGAATTGTACGATAAAAACTGTCCAACAATAAAATACAACAGAAAGCACAAATATTCAGATAGACCATGGATCACTAAGGGTTTACAAAATGCATGTAAAAAGAAAAATACACTCTATAGGGAATTCCTAAAATAAAGAACAAAAGATGCTGAAAATAAATATAAAAAATACAAAAATAAGTTGACCAATATTATACATGTATTTAGAAAGGAGTATTATAGTAAAACATTGATCAAGAATAAACATAAAATGAAGGGAATGTGGGATGTATTAAACGGTATCATTAAAAATAATTCTGGACAACAAAGTTATCCTCAATATTTTATTGACAACGGCAATATTATGGAAAACACTGCTGATGTGGTCAACAGCTTTAATCATTATTTTGTAAATATTGGACCAAATCTGGCAGAACAAATTCCTGAGTCACTGCCATCAGTAGACTGTAGTGAAAGCCTGATTGATAGGAACCCTAACTCAATGTTCCTCACAGCAGTGGAGGAAAAAGAAATAATTGACACTGTACACATGTGTAAATATAAAACATCTACTGATTGTAATGATATTGACATGAAAATCGTCAAGAAGGTCATTAAAGGAATTGTAGGACCTCTAACATATATTTGCAACTTATCATTTCAGACTGGAAAAGTTCCAAACAAAATGAAAATAGCTAAAGTTGTGCCGCTGTATAAAACTGGGGATAGACACCACTTCACAAATTACAGGCCTGTTTCTTTACTACCACAATTCTCCAAAACCCTAGAAAACCCGTTTAATAAACGATTAGACAAATTCTTAGATAAATATAAATTACTCTCTGACAGTCAGTATGGATTCAGATCAAAAAGATCAACATCTCTGGCATTAATCAAATCAATTGAGGAGATTACGAATGCTATAGATCAGAAACAGTATGCAGCTGGACTATTTCTGGATCTCAAGAAAGCATTCGACACAATCAATCATGACATATTAATTAATAAACTGGAACGGTACGGGATCAGGGGGGTTGTACTGCACTGGGTGAAAAATTATTTAAGTGACAGGAAACAATTTGTGAAGCTGGGTGTCCATTCCTCATCATGCTTGGACATTGCGTGTGGTGTTCCACAAGGCTCTGTACTGGGTCCATAATTATTTATTATTTATATAAATGATATTTGTAAGGCATCTGATATATTAAAATGAGTATTATTTGCAGATGACACAAATATTTTTTGTTCTGGGGGGAATCTAAAGGAGCTGCTGGATACAATTACTTCAGAAATGTGCAAAATTAAAAAATGGTTTAACAGGAACAAACTATTGTTAAATCTAAGTAAAACTAAAATAATCTTATTTGGGAATTCCCTTAGAAATGCACAAGTGCAGACTCATATAGATGGTGTGGAAATTGAAAGAGCACTTGAACATAAGTTTCTTGGTGTGATATAAATCATATACAAGTGTTTCAATCTTGAGTAAAGTAAAACACATTCTGGACCACAAATCACTCCACATTCTCTATTGTTCCCTGATTGCACCGTATTTGCATTACTGTGCAGGGGTTTGGGGCAATAGACTATGTGCATGTTAGCATATGCTACTTCCAGTGCAGAAACTCCTGTGGGGAGCTTTGTTTCCGGTGTCCTATTCGCGCCTTGTTTACGGTCCAAAACAAGTTAAGCAAATGAATGAATCAAGCGGCGATTTACATTTCTATAGATGTCTTGGGCATTTACCCAATATACCTGTAAATGATGTTCATTGACTTGTCGATATTTTTTCCCCCGCGCCTCAGAGCAAAAGAGAAAAGGGATTCAAATGTTATATTTCTCAGCTGTCCCTCGTTTATCGCGGGTGTTATGTTCTAAAAATAACCAGCGATGGGTGAAATCAAGTAGACAATTTTATTTTTTGACGGTGCAAAACGTTTTGTCGACATACAGTACTGCACTTCAGAGTCACACTGCTAGCGATCGATGCAGCGATTCTGTACTATACAGGAGAGATGTCACGGCGGAGATCGTCTGCAGCGATCAGGACGCAGGACACAATGTGATGTAAAAAAAAAAAAAAAGCATGCAAACTTGCACTAAAAATCTGCGAAACAGCGAGGTGAAAGGTGAACCGCGTTATAGCGAGGGACCACTGTAATTTTGAAGGTAAGTCACAACATACCCTTCGTAAATACTAATGTATAGAAACCCTTACCAGCAATCATTCATTTTTTGTGTGGCTTTTTTTCACCGTTTGTTAACATGCTGTGTAGGTGTGGACTTGACTAGCTAATATTGACATAACGGGGGAAACATCTGGTTTGACTATTCTTCACCTGTAGTTTGAATGCTGAACATTTGCCTGTTTAAATCATAAGACCTGTCACTATACAGAGATGTGCTTCTGAATGTGGACGATGTGTCTTCTGATTCTGTAATGCAGTTCTGCTTGTGTTGAGTGATGTAAACAACTGATCGATCTAAACTCTTTAAACGTCAAAGTTGATCATTAGATTTTTTATGACACAACAGTGGTGAGTGTTCCCACCTTCTGCTCTTTGTAACTTAACGCGATCTTTCTGTTTTCGAGTTTTGGATGTGATTTTGCAGTATATCTTCGCAGTAGCGATTGATCGCAAAGTAAAGCTCCCGGAAATGTACAACCCTACATCCGGTCTCAAACCAGGAAGTTAGCATTTTCTCGTGCACAGGGTCTATACTTACAAATGTTCCCTATCATCAATCTTTATATTACAAAAAAGGGCCATAAGGATAATCCATAATACTGGTTAAAGAGATCATACAAATCCAGTATTCTTAAAATCAAAAATTCTAAAATTCACAGATCTGGTCCATTTTCTCACGGCACAAATTATGTATAAAGCAATAAATAAGCTGCTTCCTGACAATATTCTAAAACTGTTTTCTAAAAGGGAACGGGGATACAATTTGAGGGGGGAATTAAATTTAAAACATCCTTGTATCCATACAACATTAAAAAGTTTTTGCATCTCTGTGTGTGGAGTGAAGCTGTGGAACAGACTAAGTAAAGATATGAAGCAATGTCCGAGCACGGCGCAGTTTAAACAGCGGTCTAAGGATGTGGTTTTTACAGGGTACAGGGAGGAGGTAGAGATTTGATAGGGTGTTCTTGTCCAATATTTTCATGTGTGTGTGGGTGCACGGGTATGTTGGTATGGATATATATATCTGTAGGTTGTGTATCCTTTGAGGTGTTACTGAGGTTATTGAAAATGTGTATATATGTACGTATGTATATGTACATATACACACACACACACACACACACACACACACGTATATGTAATAAATAAATACAAAATACACATAACATATAATGTAATTGCAAGAAGGGATTTCTGTAGTCTACTGATTACTAGATAGTGGAAAAGGGGTGGGATTAAATAAGTTTATGCTTCTTCCTGCTCCTTTTTGAACATGAAAGATATTTGTAGTTGTGGTTGCTCGTTTTCCTTTTGTTTTGCTTTGTTTATTTGTCGCTTTTTAATTCTATGTTGTTGTACTTTTTCAACATGTTCAAAATAAAGATTCAATCGCACAGCGTCACGTCAAAAAAGGCACACACCTTTGATGTTGCACGTTTCCTCGTCCACAAACAGTTTTCAAAAATCTCAGTTTTCAGTGATCGAAAACGCCGTTTACGTGTGGAGGAAAGGTGCAAACGCATACAACGCATAGAAAAATCTGCGTTTTCAAAAATACCCGTGTGGACGTAGCCTAAATCGGGATGTTGATCAGATATTAAATCATTGGCTAACAGGGGCTTAGAAGAGAAAACTTAATGTTTAATAGTTTTAGTCCATTATTTAGTGCAGATGTGGATACTGTATTGTTCTTTCTTTGTGATTTTTTATGTTTAAGTCATTTTTTGCTGGTTTTTAGTTTGTTTTTTGTCTGTTTGGGAGCTGACACAGTCTCAATGGAGATGGGTTTTTGGGGGGGTAGCAGGAGGAGAGAAGCTGCAGAGAGGCGTGTAAGACTGCAACTCTGCTTCCTGGTCCCAACTCTGGATAGTCATATTTTGGGGGGTTTAATAAATTGGTCCATATTTCTAGAAATGAGAGCTGCTCCATCCAAAGTGGGATGGATGCCGTCTCTCCTAACAAGACCAGGTTTCCTCCAGAAGGTTTGCCAATTATCTATGAAGCCCACATCGTTTCTGGGACACCACTCAGACAGCCAGCAATTTAAGGAGAACATGCGGCTAAACATGTCACTCCTGGTCTGATTGGGGAGGGGACCAGAGAAAACTACAGAGTCCCCCATTGTTTTGGCAAAGTTACACACCGATTCAATATTGATTTTAGTGACCTCCGATTGGCGTAACCGGGTGTCATTACTGCCGACGTGAATTATGATCTTACTGTATTTACGTTTACCCTTAGCCAGCAGTTTTAAATTTCCTTCAATGTCGCCTGCTCTGGCCCCTGGAAGACAATTGACTATGGTTGCCGGTGTCTCTAGCTTCACATGTCTGAGAACAGAATCACTAATTACCAGAGTTTGACCCCCGGCGGGTGTGTCGCCGAGTGGGGAAAAATGGTTAGACACATGAACAGGTTGGTGGTGTACCTGGGGCTTCAGTTTAAGACTATGCTTCCTCCTCACCGTCACCCAGCCGCCCTCTTTCCCCAGCTGCTTGGGGTCTGCCGGGGAACAGCTAGCGGGGCCTACGCTATCTTCGGCTGCACCAGCTACAGGGGCCTGGCTAGCTACGGGTGCGAAGCCGAGTCTCCAATTCAGTAATCCTGGCCTCCAGAGCTGCAAATATGCTAAATTTATTTATCTACCACAGAGAGGGAACACCAACACTTGGTGAAATCTTTCGATCCATCCACTCTTATCCACTGTAGGTTCGTCAGTGCTTCATTAAAATGTGTGTGAGACAACAGTCTAACAGCTTCAGACATCCATCAAACTGAGAGGTGAACAATGTCTCTCACACACACACACACGACTGACAGCATGGAACAAAAGAAGGAAAAAAAAATAAAACACTGAAAAGAATGAAAGGAAGGAACTAATGACTGCTGACAGCTGTGTGTGTAACAGGGCTTTTTTCAGACACTGATTCCAATGCTAACTGTCTTCTTTAATCACCACTATCCTCTTGCTGTCACTGAGGTCAGATGTCATCACTTCTAAGGAGACACAAATTGGCATTCATTACAAACTCAGCTACAGAGTACTACAGTAAATACTACATTAAATACAGCCGTGCACTACAATAAAAATGCATTGAATACTACAGGATGTAGTATTGAATGTCAGGGAGTTTTCAGGATGCCCCAAAAAACTCCCTGAAAAGCCTTCAGTTGATCCAAAATGCTGCAGCAGAAGTCCTGACAGGGACTAGAAAGAGAGAGCAGATTTCTCCTCTGACCATATTGGCTCCCTTTATCCGGTCTTCCTTCTCCCACCCCAACCGGTCGCAGCAGATGGCCCCGCCCCTCCCTGAGCCTGGTTCTGCCGGAGGTTTCTTCCTGTTAAAAGGGAGTTTTTCCTTCCCACTGTTGCCAAAGTGCTTGCTCATAGGGGGTCATATGATTGTTGGGTTTTTCTCTGTATGTATTATTGTAGGGTCTACCTTACAATATAAAGCACCTTGAGGCGACTGTTGTTGTGATTGTGTGGTGTATAAATAAAACTGAATCGAATTCAATTGAATTATAATAATTAGCTCTAATATATACAAATAGCTCAATTATAAATATCAAGATTATTAGTGAGATTAAATAAGTGTGATTGACATTTTGCTCTGTAAAATGTTGTCATTCGTAATTTTACCATAGAGCGTGTGCAAAAGGGTCCAACTGTTACACTGTATACTGTGCATTAGGTGGTGGAGTTGTACAGAGATATCCACAGGAAAGAATCATTTCCTGTGTTGTTCAGTGGTGCATTATGGGTAATCCTAATCTCTCACTGAGCTAGCTCCTGTGACTGGCCAGCACGTGATGGAGTGGGTGGCAGGTATTGTCCAGCATTGTCCTTATCTTGGACAACATCCACTTGAGTCTGTTGGCATCCACGACCCTCAACCTGCTGCCCCAGCATGCAACAGCATGGAGGATGGCACTGGCCACAATAGACTCGTAGAAACTCCTGAGCATTGTCCGAAAGAGGAAGATCCCTTGTGGTTTCCCTGTGTTGCTGATCACCTTGTCAGACACACAATGTGGAAGACGCACATATTGTGGTCTTCCTGTCAGTTATTCAACAATCCAGGACACCAGAGAAGCATCCACCTGCATCGCTGTTAGCTTATCACCCAGGAGGGTCGGCCTGATGGTGCTGAAAGCACTGGAAAAGTAAAAAAAACATGACCCTCACAGTGCTCACCAGCTGGTGCAGATGGGTGACACGATTGAGCAGGTAGATGATGGCGTCCTCAGCTCAAAGGCAGGGCTGGTAAGCAAAATGAAGGGGATCCCGATGTGGTCTGACTATGGCTCGGAGCTGGTCCAGAATCCAGTGATGGTCTTCATGCCATTCCACACCTCTCTCATGCTGTTCTGGTGAAGTTTCCACTCCAGCTTTGTCCTGTAATTGTCCTTAGCCTCTCTGATCTTGTCCTTTAGTAACACCTGGACCCTTCTCACCTCCTCTTTATTGCCCCCTCTGAAAGCCCTCTTCTTGTCACTGAGGAGAGCTTTGATGTCCTTAGTCACCCACGGCTTGTTATTTGGGTAACAATGAACAGTCTGAGCTGGTACAATGGAGTCGGTGCAGAAAGTTATGTAGTCAGTGAGGTTCACAGAGTGTCTCCTCATCGGTCATCTCAAAACAGCCTGTAGTTCTGCTAAGGCCTCCTCTGACCACCTCCTGATACTCCCGGTGGTCACAGGCTGTCCCTGTTCAGCCCGAACAGTGTGGAAGCCTTCCACAGAAGGGCTGTCATCAGGAATATCCTGGTACAACCATGATTCAGCAAAGCAAATCAAGCTACACTCCCGATATTCCCGATATTGACTCCCTGCTAGTGCCGTTAGCTCATCCATCTTGTTTGCTAGCGACCGAACACTGGTTATACCTCCTTCTGTCTTTAAGCCTGCGCTGTCTGGTCGTCTCTCTCATTCTCCTCTTCTGTCCTTTACCTCAGCATCCACAGTGTGTTTTTCTCCATTACAGTCAGTACGTCCATGGGTCCGGCCAACAAGCCGGCAGGCACCAGGGCGATCAGCTGATCTCTGGAGTAATCAAAGCGTGCGGTGTACCTGCTGCAATCCCAATCCCAACAAAACTAACAGTTCCACAACAACAAGGAGAACAAAGACTTGCTCGACCCACATGTTTGAGAGAAAGCTATTAAAAAAATAACCCTAATACTAAGTAAAAGAAAAAATAGAGAAAAAGTAGGACCAACTGAAACAGGCTGCATGCCGGTTGATGCATGCGCAGTCATGCATATCAGGAATATTTTTGGATCTATGACAAGAATTTGGCACTTTGGCTCCTTTAAGTAAATTAGACAGGTATGGGATCGGAGGACTGCCAGCTATCTGGCTTTTAGCTTATTTAGATGACAGGCATCAATAAGTACATATAAACAACACAGACTGTGGTTTATTAAAGATGACGTGTTGGGGTGCCACAGAGCTCACTATTTGGAACATTGTTGTTTACATGATATATCTATGATTTACATTTCTAAGTGTTCTTTATTTGCTGATGACTTTTTTGTTGTGGGAATTTTCAAGCAGCTTCTGGAAACAGGAAATGGTTGATCTGCTCTGTTCATGTTGGAAAAACCAAATTAATAATATTTGGAAACTGCTTACTAAAATAACCACGGAAAAATTACAATGGATTCAAAACTGACATGAAACTAAATTCTTGGGAGTTAGTTAGATAAATAATTTATGTACAGTTTGCATTTTGTCAAAACTGAAAAGTCTAAATCTATTTATTTTGTACAAAGTCAAAGACTTTGGCAACAATCTCCATGCATTTAACATTATTCACTTATTGTTTTAAGCAGAGGTGGGAAACACCCGACAAACATCAACTCAATGGTTTTATTACAAAAAAAGGAAAAAGTCATATGAATGGTCACAAACAGACCTGATCAAGAGTCACAAATCCTTTACAGATTCAACTAAATATGCTGAAACTCAAACATTCAGTAGATTATAACCTAATTCAAATGACATACAAAGCTTATAATGGTCAACTCCCACTTAACGTTCAGAATTTGTTCAAACATGGATAATAAATCCAAATGTAAAGGAAGTTAGAGTTTAGGTTAGGACCAGTGTGAAAGGTCTGTGTCAGGGGTTAAACTTCCTGTGTTTAAATCATAGCTTAAAGAGTTTGATTAATTTTTCTAATGTGATGATCTTTCTGTTTTGGATCAGGGTCTGTGTTATATAAGCTTTAGCTAAAACCTACACCTCTTCAGCTTGACATTGAATTTCTCTTTTTTAATCGTTTTATCTCTGAGGAGATAAATGAAGCCAGTAAAGATAAAAAACTGTGTGAAACTACATCTTTTTGTACTAAAGCAGACGATGAGAGCAGCACAGCAGGAAGTTTCCTCTCGTGGTTTAGAAGGATGGTTACCACAGAGACTGACAGGGGTGAGTCCGAGCTCACACTCAGCTACTGTGCTAATGTGTGTGTGTTAGTACCATGTTGTCTCTAATCTAGTCGACAAGAATACAAGACAAGAATCTGAAGACCAAGAAGGCGTCTTACCTCATTAAGCTGTCCGATCACATTAATTAGTAAAGGAGAAGCATGGAGGGAGATAACAGTCATGAGTGGGGTGCTCAGCTGGACAGCTGGGATTCAGTCATGAGCTCACATGAACTGATTACTGCATCAATACTACAATCAAACCTTAAACCACAAAATCTGCTCTGAAACCCACATTGGACACAAGCTGGACCCAGACTGGACTCAAACTGGAACCAGGTTGGACCCAGACTGGACTCACTTGTGGAAAAAAACTGGGCTGATTGATGTTTTTGAGAGGCTGCCATCACTGAACAGACGGACGGACAGAGAGTGAGACAGAAACACTGGAAGAACCCGTCATTGCTAACTTTCTGCAAATGGAGGGTGAAAACATTCCCTGTGTGTGTGTGTGTGTGTGTGTGTGTGTGTGTGTGTGTGTACTCAGTATGTATAATGGATTAGCCCTGAGGGCAGCCCGCTAGCAGGCAACCAGAACTGAACATACACAAACTCACACACACATCCACAAGCCATTCCCTGTTTTGGCCCATTAGCTGGAGGGAAGATCTATAATGTATGTGTGTGTGTGTGTGTGTGTGTGTGTGGGGGGGGGGGGGGGGGGGGGTTCAGGTTCAGGTAAGTAACATCCATTAGTAAAAGTTTTTCTCATGATGAAAATGGTTAAACATGTGGTCTGCGCGTGTGCACACACACACACACACACACACACACACACACACCTACACACACACACACACACACACACACAAACACCTACACACACACACACACACACACACACACACACAACAGAAAGTCCCAAACTGGTGCTGTTAGTGAACATTATTGGTTTATTTACTGTCTTCGTCTCCTGGTTATTGCTCCTCCTCCTCCTGCTCCTCATTATTCACTAACCCGCCTGCTCACAGATTAATAGACTTTTTATATAAATGATTAATTGTTTAGAAAGATTCTTTGAGTTAGTAGCAGTTTATCGATCTGACTCTGGTCCTTCATGTTTAACCACACTCTTCTGATTGGTCTAGGTGTGGGTCCTGATGGAGGCGTGCAGGACTGTGGGCTTCACTTTGTAAACACACACTTTTTTTATGTTGACTTTTGAGTGTCATCCTCACCTCGTATTCCTCCTTGAAACCGTAGCCCTCAGCACATTTCATCTGGGTGATGTGCTGCAGCAGGTCGGCCACTCGGATGGCCGGGTGCAGCTGTCCCGTCTGATACGGTAGCGCCTCCCTTTCAGAGTCCCGCTGCTTGTAGTGGGACTGGACCAGGCTACTGGTTTCACTGGTCATAGTGTGGCTGTCATCTGGAGGGAGGACAGAAGGAGAGGCGGGAGAGGGTGGACAGATCAGATTTAGGCTGCACAGACACATTTAAAAATATGAAGCTGGGATGGACCAGATCGACCCAGGCAGAACCAGGACATTAGCTCCAGTTCTAATGTTTCTTATTATGGAACTTGATAAATTTCAATTTCAGTTATGTATCGGTATTTGAATTGTTCTGATTAAAGCTTAGCTTAATTTTGGACAGACTTTGTATGTTCACTTGAATGCCTTTAAAGCATCTTCTATATTCCTTCAAAGGTCAGTGATCGCATTTATAGATCAGCTATTGAATCTGCTCATTAAATCCATCAATGCTACAGAATGGTATATAAAGTTTAAATGAACCAGAAGGATTAAAGTGCCTGCTCACAAGCTGACATTGAACTGAACAGGAGAAGATATGAGGTGAAGATAAGAGCGACTCTACTGTACCACAGGGAAATGGACATCACAGTATCTGCAGCAAAAATGTGAACTGTTGATCTGACAGTTGAGAGTAGCGGCCCGGCTTCCAAGTCCAGAACTTTCTTAGAATATGAGGTAGGTAGGTAATCCTAAAATGCTGACAGAATTTTAAAATTTGTGGTGAAGCAGAAACTGCAGACTTCCTTTCACAGTCACGCTGTCTCTGTGTTTTTCATCAGTAACTTTATCGTCAGCAGGTAAACCAATGGGATTCTGTGTTTACAGCCAATCAATTGCAGCGTCCTGACCTCATGAAGCACAGACCGCTTTGATTTGTTTGGTCTAACCTTCTAATCTTCAGCTGCTGCTCTAACAAGTTTCAGTGAAAACTCGGACTTACAGAACACATCCTGCCACTGAAACCTGGACTCTGTGTATTATCAGGGGGAAGACTGGTTCTGTTAGATGATGTACTGGTATCGGTTGGTTATTTACTGGTTTTAGTTTTTCTTTACTGGATTAAATAGAAGCAACATTGATCGGAAAGATTGTTTTCACTATTTGTGTTGGTCCATTTTTTCCCTACATGTTAGAAACTGTGAAGATATTTTCCTTGTTGTTCCTTCAGCCTCATGTACTAAACACAGCAGAAACATCATGACCAGCCACCAGGACTGTTAGAAGACTACAGGGTGAAGCCATGATGTAACACAAACTGCCTCAGATTACAGAACTGCTCAGGTGTTGGTTAAGAACAATAATAATTACAATAATAATAATAATAATAATAATAATAATAATAATGTATACTTTCTTGATCACCCTGTGTAAAGTACTCTCTGCATTTAACCCACTCACTCACTGAAGCAGTGGGCAGCCACCAATCTAGTGCCTGGGTTAAACAGTAAAAGAGTGAACTTGGTGCTTCAACCTCATCGAGCCTGAACCCGATGGAGCACCTGAAAGAGTGAAGTCATACAAAGTCTGTCCAGAGTCTGTACTTTCCTTCAGTATGCCACTGATCTGTCCAAGTAGCCAACAGCAACACTAATGAATGACACACACATATCACATGACATCAGATCACATGACTAGAGAGAGGATGGTGATTGTTGCTGGTTTCTTTTCACACTGCTGCCATGTCAAGTTCTTCAATAGTTCATTCCAGTTAATTGTAATATCAAGTACTGTTCTGGATCCAGTACATCATGGTCTGAGTACTGGTTCAGATCCAGTACAGCATGGTCTGAGTACTGTTCTAGAGGTGTTCCAGGCTCTTGGAGCTGCGGTGTGAAAAGAGCAAAGTTCAGAGTCCTGGAAACGAACAAACCTTTTTGGTAAACTGGTTTCTAATCGACCTTTGGCCCTTCAGAAACATCCAGGACTCTGATGTGAACATTTCAGCAAAGACTTGGCTGACATACCTTCCACTACACTCTCTAACTCTGTTCTTATTGGCTAGTCTGGGGGCTGACTGACCAATCAGGAACTCTCTGTCATTTAAAGCCCAATCAGGTATGGTGAGGCAGAGAAGATGGGTGATGTAATGGAGGTGGCGGGTTGTGACTGAACGGACAAAACAACCACTATGACAAAAAAGGGAACCAATCAGATAAAGAGATGCAGAGCTAGAAGCTGATTGATTCAAGGTAACATTGGTGGGAGGAGCTGGGGGTTGTAGCGTCACAATCTCACAGACGGTAAAGAAAAATTTGCGGCATTGCCACGCTAACTGATGATGTCACAGCGGTGGTGGGTGTGGCTCCATGCTCAGTGGTGACAGACACCCCTCCCCAACATGAGCCCACCCTTTAGCCCCAGATTTAACCACTTACCATTAATGGGCACTTTACAAAGAGAAAGATAGAAGAGAAGAAGAAGAGAGAGGAGACAGAGTTTAGGCAACAAATTTAGCTTTAGCCTGTTCTTAAACTATCCTTCTGCTAACAAACAGCCAGCATGAATCAAACAAACAGCTAGTAGTAGTTCTATTTGCATTGGTAGCAGCTAGCATTTAGGGTAACCTAGCTACCCTTGCTAACTGTACCCTGAGTGCAGGACTGGTAGCCTTGGCTAATGTCAGCATCCCTTGCCTGAAGACCGATTAGCTAGCCTGAGGAGAGAGGAGAAAAGGGGAATTTATGAAACAGTTAGCGCTTATTAATAGCCTTCTATTCTGTGGACGTTTAGCTGGCTTAGCTGAATCAAGTGCAGAAGTTTTGCTGAAACTTGGAGCCGGGTCCACTGTTCCCCAGGTAGATGTTCCTGTCCCTCACACTGCGTTTGGGTAGAGCGTCACCTGTTTCTAGTCAAAATCCTTTAGAGATACTATCGATTTAATTTGACCACAGCCCTAATCACTGCTCAAGGACAGAAAGACTCTCTGACAGGTTCCCACAACATGTCCCAAACAGAGCTGGAGAATGTGTGTTCCATGTGTTCTTTAACTACCAGATAAACCTGGGCAAGTGTTTACAGTGAAACAGCCACCCTTTGTTTCCCAAGAGCCAAGCAAATCTCGGGTTAAATCTGAGGAAAGTTAAAGTATACAAGGTATGTAAGCCGAACTGGACTGCTTTCATTTCTGTGATCTGCAATAATGACGTGTCTACAACGTATGTATCAATATTTAGAGATTAAAAACACTGAGGAGCTGAAGAATTTAAAGTCCTCAAAGATATGGATCGTCCACAGAACATGTGTGCTCACGAGGTGTGGTAATTACATTTGTGTTTAGTTCCTCTTGATAGCATGACTGATTATCAATGAGATAACTGAGACTGAATAAATCTGTCACTTTTGCCACACCTCTGATATTTTAAATAACTGATAAAAATGAAGCCGAGGATTAGGATTCCTCTCAGCTGCAGCCAGACTCTGGGTAAATGTTCACATCACATATAATAATATATTAATAAATAATCAGTTTATTAATATAAACTTTTGGTTTTCCTCCCCCCAGTCCACGTGGCGTGTTGTGCCCATGCAGAGGTTGGAGGTCACAGACAGACGTGACGTCAACACAACACGCAGGAATGTTGTGGATGCGGGGATGGAGTGAAGCCCACCATCAAGTTTCAAAAACAACAAAACCAAAACAGATAAATGCACAAATTTAATCCATTATGAAACGAAAATAATAATAATAAAATAAATGTTAATTTAATATAAAGGCAAATAAAAAAAAATATTTTAATCAATTAAACTAAAAAACATACAAAATGACAGAAAGACGAGTATAAGTAAGAACTTTATTATCTGAAACAAAATCGTACTTGTAAAAGATGAAGGAACAAGATAACAAAAAAAAGATTCCAAAAGGAGGAAAGAACCAAAAGCAGCTGAACAAGAAGCAAGCAGGGATGGATGGAAGTCAGAATATCTGTCCTTCTGTCTCTCGTCTCCTCTCAGTGTCTCTCTCTTCTAGGCCTCAGCTCTGTCCACTTCCTACCATCTGACTGCCCCTTTCCTGTCTGTCTACCTGTGCACTTCTGTCCTATCGAGGAAACAGAGGAAAGGTGTCTCACCCAGAATGGCTGTCGGTACGAAGGGATCTGCCATCAGGACACAGCAGCAGACAGACAGATGGACAGACAGGACAAAAGAAGAAGAGAAAAAGAAGAAGAAGACCAGTCAGCTCCCTACATGTCTGCAGGGAAACATCTGTTCGATTTTGGCAAACTGATGTGTGAACACCAGCTGTCAGGTGAATATTAGGCTTGTGGTAGATGAATGCTGGTTGAGAGTAAAGGTAATGTTGGCTAAATGGTTAAAATGCATCAGCTGGATGTTGGCTGACTGCTGGATGAATGTCAACTATTTAAATGGCAGCTAAATGTCTGGTGAGTACTGGGCTTCAGGTGAATGAACCAAAAGGAAAGTTTGAAGCCTAATCTTGAAAGTAGAGATAGTGTCTGTCTCCTGAATCCAAACTGGAAGCTGGTTCCACAGAAGAGGGGCCTGAAAACTGAAGGCTCTGCCTCCCATTCTACTTTTAAATACTCTAGGAACAACAAGTAGGCCGGCAGTGTGAGAGCGAAGTGCTCTAATAGGGTGATATGGTACTACAAGGTCATTAAGATAAGATGGGGCCTGATTATTTAAGACCTTGTATGTGAGGAGCAGGATTTTGAATTCTGGATTTAACAGGAAGCCAATGAAGGGAAGCCAAAACAGGAGAAATATGCTCTCTCTTTCTAGTCCCTGTCAGGACTCTTGCTGCAGCATTTTGGATCAGCTGAAGGCTTTTCAGGGAGTTTTTAGGACTTCCTGATAATAATGAATTACAGTAGTCCAGCCTGGAAGTGATAAATGCATGAACTAGTTTTTCAGCGTCACTCTGAGACAGGATATTTCTAATTTTAGAGATGTTGTTTGGTATGCACATTGAAGGACATATCCTGAATGGAATTAATAAAGATAGATTGATCTAATTTAAAGTGGAGACGCTAGATTGAAGCTAGATTGAAGAAATAAGTAAATTTCTACCTTATTATAGTGGAGGGGGTTTGTGTGTCCCAGGGATCCTGTGGGCTATGTTGCTGGGGGGCTTTTGCCCACTGGTAGGGTCTACCATGGCACAGACAAAGAGCCACTCAAAAGACTCTTGCGTGTACACGACCAAGGGAACTGTTCACCTGGCTGGGATAGGGTTACCAGGGCCCCGCCTGGGGGCAGGCCTGGTAGGGCTGTTCGATATAACGATATATATTTATTTATTTTATGCTTATTTATTCTATCCTGTTATTCTATTTATATTATTAATTTAGGTTTTACCTAATCTAATATTTATTGATTTTATTCTTATTCATTTTTTATCTTCTTACTCTATTTATATTTATATTGTATCCCACTCTTATTTATTTTATCTCTTTATCCTGTATATATTCTTATTGGTTCATATCTCCAGTGTTTCCTCGGAGGGGGCTCTCTGCACCGGGGCTGTGATCAACCGTGGCTGCTGGGGCCCTCTGGATCCTCTCAGCCTGGCTGGGGGGCTTCTTTGCCTCCCTCCTGCTGTGTGCCCAGCCTGGAGGCTGCGGTCTGTGACCGGCTCCCGGTGCAGACGGCTCCCTGTGATAGTGTTTCCTCACTTGGCTAATGCGTACCCAGCCCAATTTTACTCTTTAAGTGTGCGTGTGTGTGTGTGTGTGTGTGTGGGGGGGGGGGGGGGGGTGGATGTGGATGTGTGTATTCATAATCGTTTATGTTAATGAGAGTGTGGGGAATGAGTGGGAGGGTGGGGTGGGGTGGGCTGCTTTTAACCATGTAAAGCACTTTGTGCTACAATTTTTGTATAAAAAGTGCTTTATAAATAAAGATTGATTGATTGATTGATTGATTGATAGATATATCGGATGACGATATAAAAACGTCTATCGTTTCATTTTACGCTATCGTTTGTTTCGTGGCGTCACAAAATAAAACTGTTTACGGCAATATTTTTTCATCGTTTTGATGGTCACTGTAGTGGCTATATTAATTTGTTAAAGTTCTCTCTTTCTCTTATATTTAATATAATCACACTACGGATGGACAAGCGCCTGTTTTTATGCGTTGTCGTTAGCAACAACGACGGTAACACCATCGCGTGTCCACTTGTTTATGTTCCACATAAACCTTTCACAATAAAGCTCAAGATCCTGTTGAGACTTTTCAAAATAAACTGAATCACGTGAAAGATGCAGAGTATTTACGGATGAGAAGCAAAAAAGAGCCGTCAGGTGCTAAAAAATAAACCTTAGACTCAAACCTTAGAACAGTCTTTTCCACGCAGCACGCCGTGTAATAAATACTCACAAATAAAACGGAGGCCGTTACAACTTATGTCTAAAAATGTATCGTTTCATGCATCGGTTAAAACACTCGACTCCAGCTACATGATGTCCAGCTGGAAACACTTCCCGCAAGTCGAGCTGCCCGAGATTCACAGTATTTACAGAAAATGTTACATTTTTGTGATTTATATCGTTATCGGGACGATAGAATTCTTATATCGGGATATGAGATTTTGGTCATATCGCACAGCCCTAAGGCCTGGAGAGTCTGCCTACCAAGACACAGTGCCTGGCGGCCAGCCCTTAACTCATGGGCCCTCGCTGGGTGTAGCCCCAAGAGGGGACATGGGCCCATCCCCCTTTAGGCCCACCACCCATAGGAGGGGCTGTAGGGGTTGGGTGCAGTATGTACTTGGTGCTGGCCAAGTGGCCAAGCCAGACCGATCAATGGTTCCTGAGGATGGCAACTGGGACGTGGAACATCACCTCTCTGGTGGGGAAGGACCTGAGCTAGTGCGCGAGGTTGAGATGTACCAGCTAGATATAGTCCAGCTCACCTCAACACAGGTTGATGATCGATTGTGTAATCATATCATCAGATCTACGACCGTATGTCCCGGACACTCGAGCGAAGAGAGAGGCTGAGATGTACGGCTTTGCGATATGACAAAATATATCGGATGACGAAACTAAAACAACTATGGTTTCATATTATACGCTATCGTTTGTTTTGTGGTGTCGCAAATCCACTTTGGTCAACATGTGGATGCAGGCACAGAGAATCCCAGCATGGCCAATGAAGACGAAGCAGAACCAGTTAGCTCAAGCAGAAGGACCAGTCCAAACAAATGGAGGACCTTAAACGAGTGGCCGCCTCTGTACCATCGACCTGGTTTGGTTATGAACAGTCTGACATGGACCAGAAAACTGTACTATGCAAATGATGGCACAAACCAGGTCCCACCACAGACTCAAACACGGCAAACCTCTCTTTCAAGAATGATGTGATGGACTCTGGAGAGAGTTTACGGATGAGAAGCAAAAAAAAAAGCCGTCAGGTGCTCCAAATAAACCTTAGACTCAAACGTCAGAACAGGCTTTTCCCTGCAGCACACCCTGTAATAAATACTCACAAGGAAAATGGCAGCCGTTACAACTTGGTGGTAAGTTGGATAAGGTGGGAAGGGAGGACGGTGGACAGACCTGTAAATACCTCAGAGTACACATTAACTGGACTGGGTTAAAAACACCAGTGCACGCTACAGGAAGAGCCATACTCTGTTTTCAGATGCAGCTGAGGTCTGCAACATCTGTTGGACAATGCTCAGGAGTCTGCTGTGGTCAGTGCTGTCCTCTATAGTGTTGCATGTTCAGTGAGAGACTGAGATTACCCATAATGCACCACTGAACGACACAGGAAATGATTCCTGCCTGTGGATATCTTTGTACAACTCCTCAATGTAATGCACAGTACACGCTACAGTAGTTACACACCCTTAATATCTGCAGGGGGGGATCACACTCTTCAGCCTCCCGGAGAAAGAAAAAATATGTGGTTTACTCTTTAGCCTCTCTCTTTGGCCGTTACAATGAGCTATCTGGTCCTTATACAAGCAAGAGCTTGGTCCACATTGTCAGCTCGTTTAACGATTTTTTGGACAAAATATCTGGGTGTAGCCAAGCAGCTACCACTCAGGTGGAGTCAGAATCTCGTCTCTGCTTTTTGCAGATGATGTGGCTGTGTTGACTTCATCAGGTGGTGGCCTCCCGCTAACACTGAGAATCAGCATCTCCAAGTCTGAGGCCATGGTCCTCAGCCGGAAAAGGGTGGAGTGCCCACTCTGGGTCAGGGACGAGTTGCTGCCCCAAGTGGAGGAGTTTAAGTATCTCGGGGTCTTGTTCATGAGTGAGGGGAGTGGGAGGACTGAGCTGTGGCTGCAGTAATGCTGACGCTGTACCGGTCCATAGTAGTAAAGAGAGAGCTAAGCTTAAAAGCCTAGTATTTCTGGTGGATCTACGTCCCGACCCTTACCAATGGTAACAAGCTTTGGGTAGTGACTGAAAGAATGAGGTCGCTAATGCAAGTGGAAATGAGCTTTCTCCAGAGGACGGCTGGCCTCTCCCTTAGAGACAGAGATGAGCTCAGCCATCCAGGAAGAGCTCAGAGTAGAGCCACTACTCCTCCAAATTTAAAGGAGCCAGTTAAGGTGGTTCGGGCATCTGACTAGGATGCTTCCTCGGCGCCTCCTGGTGTTCTGGACTTTTCCCACCGAGAAGAGGCCCCAAATCTGGAGAGATTGTGTCTCTCAGCTGGCCTCTGTGTTCCCCCAGATAAGGAGGTGGCTGGGGAGAGCGAGGTCTGGCCTTCTCTGCTTCGGCTGCTGGCCCTGAGACCCACTCTCGGATAAAGTTTTCAGAACATGTTTAGCTTACGAGTTATGTGCTTATCTGATAAAATTGAACTGAATTATCTGAGTTATACCAGGGAGTCAAGTACTTCTGATTTGAGGTAATCTTTTTTATAGGAGCTACAGTATCCAGAGTTGTACGCAGTAAGGCTATAACACTATTAACAAGATGAGCGACATCTGTAGGAGTAGCATTAGGTAGCTGTTCTGCAGTGTGTTGGCACAAAGCTTTGAAGAAGGTAAGAGTGGAGGAATTGCATCCTTGATCTAAATGTTAGTGTTGTTGGCTGGATGTCTGGGGAATGTTAATATTAGCACATAGGGACTGATCATCGTCCAAATGCCTCCGAGAATCTGTGTGGCATTTTTGTGTCCAGGTGTAAGGAGAGGAACCAGTAGGTGGAGGCTCATGCAGATGAAGCAGTGCAAAAACAGCCGACAGTGGAAGACGTGTCTCTGAGACTCATAAAAGAACAAAAGCACTGTTGCTGGTGTGCAGTAAGTGGCTGCAGTGACTGTTTTCTTGTTCAGCATTGATCTTCATACAATCTTAAATCCAGATTGAAAACGCATTTTTATTCACTGGCTTTTGACTCAGTGGTTGACTGACTTGTATTTACTTATATTTTATTGTTTTCGCTATGTTTATTATTTTATCGTATTTATTATTCTTATGGTATCTATTATGTTTCTATTGTTCAGCACTTTGGTCAGCCTTATGTGTTTTTAAAGTGCTATGTAAATAAACGATGATGATGATGATGATCTGGTGGACACTGGTCACTGCTGCACATCTGAGACAGTCTGAGACAGTCTGCCTCCTTTTACAAATGAAAACATTACATCGAGACCAGACAGAGCGACACTGACAGCAGTTCTTATCGCGACAGGAGGCATGTCAGTGTTGTTACCTGGGTAGTAGGAGTTTGGTACAGAGGTGCTGATGGTGTTTGTCTTCAGGGTGAAGGAGGACGGAGATGAAACAGCTGCATAGAGGAAACAGAAACGCAGCCTTAATGTTTCCTGCTTCTTTCATTTTACACTCAATGATTCACCTATCGCTCCGCCTGCAGCTTCATAAGGAAATTCTCAGCGATGGTTCATTATTGCTTCACTTATGTTAGCAGCACATTAGCAGCACGTTAGCAGTACATTAGCATGGCATTAGCAGCACATAGCAGGGCATTAGCAGCGCTGTCGCTACCCGATCCGTACCGGAAACCCGATCGGTACCCCGCATGCGTGGTGTCTACTTCCGGTCGAAGCGTTTTACGATAGTTACGGGTCAGAGTATCTGTTAAGATGTTAAGAATAATAAGTATCTCTTAAAATGTTTCCGATAATGAAACATTTAATATAATGTAGAGAAAAACAAAAAAAATAAAAAGATATTTACGGATCAGGACTCCCCGAGCCTTATTGGTTGGAATAGTGATGATGATGTCCGCTATCACTGTCAATTGTCAGTAAACATTTCATCTGGCTGATGAATCTTCACGTGACACATTACAAAGTCTGTATTATTAACTCTGTAATTAGGCGCCATTCTTCTTATTCGAAAGGCATGAATTTGTTTGTATACGGATTATCCATATTTTAAATGTCCCAGGCAGTCGAAAATGAGGCAAAGCTGTTGAGAAATGCTAGGAGCTAACAGGGCGCTAACTGTGTCATTCAAATACATTTAACTGTCGCAATGTTAGCAAAGAGAGGAAGTGACGTAACATTTGCGCATGCGGGGTACCGATCGGGTTTCCGGTACGGATCGGGTAGTGACAAGCGCGTTAGCAGGGCATTAGCAGCATGTTAACATGGCATCAGCAAAATGTTAGCAGGGCATTAGCAGCGCGTTAGCAGTATGTTAGCAGCACATTAGCACCACGTTAGCAGCAGGTTAACAGGGCATTAGCAGCGCGTTAGCATGGCATTAGAAGCACATTAGCAGGGCATTAGCAGCGCGTTAGCATGGCATTAGAAGCACATTAGCAGGGCATTAGCAGTGTGTTAGCATGGCATTAGCAGTATGTTAGCAGCTGGTTAGCAGTACGTTAGGATGGCATTAGCAGCACTTTAGCAACAGTTTAGCAGGGCATTAGCAGCGTGTTAGCAGGGCATTAGCACGTTAGCAGTATGTTAGAAGGGCGTTAGGACTGTTTGCAGAGACCACAGCTGAAATCCTCAGTACTCCTTTATCAATCACTTGTATCAGGAGTATGACCTATGATTTGAAATTGTTGCTCAGCTGTTTACTGAACACTGGGTTTCTATTTTAATAAAAGTCAGAGTTACTAAAGGTTTGCAGCTTTTCTTTTATAATTTCTATTGTCACTTGAATCTTTTCTGATTGTATTAGATGATTTCCGTTTCAGACAGGCTTCTGTTTGTGGTCGTAAAGCCACAGACTTTCAGTCATCTCAGTCTGAACACACAGATGGACCAAAACCTTCTCAGGATCTTTGGTCTGGAAGATTTGAGCAGATCAATAAAGAGCATAACTTTTTATTTCAGTTACACTGGTTTGTAGTTTTAGCTTTATTTCATAACCAGGATGATGCTGGAGGAGAGGTCTGTTAGCCTGGTTTGTTGTGAGCAGCTCTTCCCTTGTTGTCGTCGTCTACGGACTGATCCAAAGATGACGTTTGACTGACCTTCCTGTTTTCGGCCGCAGTTACACACCTGAGAATTTCGTGGTTAAATTAAATCAGAGACTCCTGTAAGCATACCTGCAGTCATGGTTTTAGGGTCTGTGGTGTTTGATGTCTGTGCTTAATTTAAATCGTCTCCTCTTGGGAGGCGCTCGCAGCTGCACGCCGTGCTCCAGAATAAAGAGGAAGACAGTGAGCACAGGAGCCTGGAAGGAAGGGTGCCTCCTCGTCCTCTGATGGCCGCTACGCTGCGATAAAACATCGCCTCCTTCAGCTCACGACAGGAAGGACGAGAACGCCACCTGCTTGGGTTTGAACTCGCCGTCTTTCAGGTTGGTCGGCGTCCTAAGCCACGCTGCAAAAACGTAGGATTTCACGGTTGTCGTGGAAACTGAGTCAGAACACGAAGTCATGGAATGAGCGAGCACACGACAGCCTGAGCTCCTCCCACGACTCACTTCTATCGTTTAGATACGGGATTATCACGTCATGAATTATCAGCTAAATTATTTTTCTTTGAAATGGCCTGGCCTGCATTTTGTATAGCGCTTTACTCAGTCCCTAAGGACCCCAAAGCGCTTTACACTACATTCAGTCATTCACCCATTCACACACTGGCAATGGCAAGCTACATTGTAGCCACAGCTGCCCTGGGCGCACTGACAGAGGCGAGGCTGCCGGACACTGGCGCCACCGGGCCTCTGACCACCACCAGTAGGCAAACATGGGGTTAGTATCTTGCCCAAGGATATTTGGCATGCAGCCAGGGGGCAGCCTGGGATCGAACCACCGACCTTCTGATTAGTGGCTGACCTGCTCTGCCACCTGAGCTACAGCCACAGAAAGAAAACGTCTTCACTCGGGAAGCGTTTGCAGATAAATCTGCGTCTTCGGTACAACCTGTGGGTGAGCGACTCAGTCACCGAGTCTTTGTCTCACCATCTCGTCAGAGATAGACATTTTTCCATAGCACCCAGGGGTCACCAGGGGTCGCCAACATGCCAGCAGGCCTGAGTGAGCTGGCAGTGACGCCTGGAGCTGGACTCTGAGTGATGACGTGGACTTTCCTCCCAGGATGTGGGCGGGGCTGTACTCTGTCAGGCTGATGGAGCGCGGACGGTCCTTCCGCTCCGACCGTGACCCTGTGCTTTGTCACTGAGGAGGAGGAAGCTGTTAAACTTCACGTCTCCTGATCTCGAGCGCCGCTCTCGTTCTGTCGGACACGCCACACAGCGGCAGCATTTGTGCGCGTCACGTGCATGTACTCACTGCGTCCGTTCAGCGTGTGCGCGTGCGCATCCACCATGGTGGTGTGCTGGGAGCTGTTCACCATCAGGGTCATTTCCTGTCTGGAGCTGAGAGTTTCCTTCCTCTTCTTCGCCAACTTCCTGCCGACACAAAAAACGAGCAGAAGTTTCAATAAAGTTTCCTTCACTCAAACTCTGATTTTTCTTTTTTTATTATCTATTAAGGTGGTATGAACATGTTGTAATAGGTTGTTTTTCAGCACTTAAGGTGGTATGAGAGAGATTTTATAGCGGTATTATCTCCATTAAGGTGACACAAATGGTGTTTGGGTTTAAGGCGGTATGGAGTAACTTACATTCCTGCTGTGTGAGCTCGTTTTTTTTCTTTTAAGGTGGTAAGAGTTTTCTCTGTGAAGCCATGTGTTAAGGCAGTATGAGCAGATGCTTCTCAGTTAAAGTGGAATAAGTGAGAGTTTCCAATGTGCCATTTGTCTTTTAAGGTGGAATGGAGGCTTTGCATTTGTCAGATCAGCAGGCTCTTAAGGTGGTCTGAATGGAGCTCCTTTAATGAGACGTTACTAAAGTGGATGCTGTGCTGTAAATCTGTGAGTTAGTAATGCCTTTTAAATTTACGAGTCATTAAACGTCGCTTTGTGCTCCATCGTTGCTTCTCTCACACTCGGAGCATCACTCCTAACCTCTGAGACATTTTTTCTAATATTTGGCCAAATTTAAAAGCTTGTGAGTGACGTCTCAGCTCAGAGAGCCATCAGCTCTTCAATTCTTCTGCATTTCTTCTGAAAGTGAGACGAGTTTTGTTAGAGGAGCTTAAATGAGAAGCGATGCTGGGGTTTCACTTTGTTCTCTTTGTGTGTGTGTGTGTGTGTGTGTGTTGTGTAACCACTGCAGAGGAAAAGCATCTTTAAACTACTAAAGCGTCCTCACATCCGTCCATCGTCTGTATTTTCTCTCTTTCTATTCTGAGTCTGAATAAAGAAAATCCATTTGTCTGATTGCACACATGCTCACACACACACACACACACACACACACACTTAAAAGTTTAACCCTGACCTGAAAAACGCTGCTATGTAAAAATAAAAGTAAAAGCGAGCTTTTAAACTGGAAGGAAGACATCAGTGAGCGCTGCTGTGTGCGCGTCGAGGTTAAGATGGAGGACAGTAAAAGCACCCCGAGGCAAGGTGCTGCCCTCCTCCCCCTCATGTCTCTTCTTCTTCTTCTGTGGTTCAGGCAGACAGTAAAAACCTGCAGCGTTTCTTCTTCTCTGATTCAGACCTGAACAAACAAACGTCTGCAGCACAAAATCCTGATTTACTGCAGAAAGACGATGAAAAAGCAGCACGTCTGACAGGCTTTTTACACAGTCCAATCGCCTCAGCCAGCTGCTTTAAACATGAACTTGGCGAAGGGCACCCTGATCGCTGCGGTGATGTCGGACTCAAACGTGGTCCTGCTTCTGCAGATCTCAACATGGAACGTCCATGAGGACCTCATGGAGGCGACATAACTGCGGCTGCAGCTGCTGTAACATCATCATCATCAGTCACACTCTGTTAGTTATAAAATACTGATGTTATGAAATGATCTCCATAGAGACCAACCAATTCATTTATCAGGCTGTAAACATGATTTAAACATGAAGTCTATGGGGACTGACTCACTGCTGCCTCTGCTGGGCGTCATAGGAACTGCAGGTTCTGGAGCTTCAGAGTTAAGAGGCGTAACTGTAACTGTAATCACATTACATTTTTCAGTAATGCAGTAACTGTACTACATTCAATAAAGACATTACAGTTACAATCATGTTACGTTCATCACGAGGTTCTGCTGCTATCTGCATATAAATAAGAAAATAAAACATCAAACATCAGTTTGTGTGTGGGAGGAGGAAAAGTCAACAACTTCTCAGGAGTGGAGATATGGACATTATCTTTATCGCACAAAAGGACAAGAGTATGACAGTAAAGTGCAAACTGCATCCAAGATAGGAACATCTGCAACATCTAACATCTGCACAGACAGCACGCCAATGCTAAGCTAAGCCAAGAACCCAGAGTGATGATGAAGCTGAGAGCATGCTGACCCCAGCCCAGCAGCCAGAGCCTGAATGTAAACAGGTAACACGGCACGAGTCAGCTACTGTAAAATCACCATGGCAACCACTCTGAAGTGGCCTTAAGCTGTTTTTTATCTTTGCTTTGTGTCGTCGACTTTGTCCATCCATCCGTGTACTGCCTCAAACCGTCCGTCAATCTCAGGCTCCACCCTCCCCTCACTAGTGAACAAGACCCTCCTCCAACTGGGGAGCAACTCATCCCTAACGCGGAGCGGGCACTCCACCCTTTTCCGGCTGAGAGCCATGGTCTTGGACATGGAGGTGCTGATTCTCATTTCTTCAAACTCAGCTGCAAACAGCTCCAGTGCGAGCTGCAGGCCAACAGTAGATGAAGCCAATAGAATCACATTATCTCCAAAAAGAAAAGTTGAAATCCTGAAGCCACCAGTGTGGAGGCCTTTACCACGTGGCTACGCGTGGATATTCTATCTATAAAACTATGAACACAACTGGTGACAAAGGGAAGCCCTGGTGTGGTCCAACACCCACCCACAGTCTGGCTTAATGCCAGTGGAGCGACCCACGGTGGGTGTACATGGACTGAATGTCCTGTAACAACAGAACACCACCAGATGCTCCACCATAGACCTCCACACAACAGAGACGTGTCAGGCAGAACAGCCCTACCTCATTCAGAGCATTCAGTTACTCAGGGCTGATCCTCATGCACCCTAGGTGCCACTTTCCTAACTACGTCAATAACATGATGGGCAAGTCACCCCCCTCCTAACCAACTCCATGTCCTCCACTGTAAAAGGTCTGACTATGGGATGGAGGAGATACCGTTCACCACCTGACCTCCGTCCACCTACGGTGTCCACCATCTGGCTCTGGGATTCTGGGACCTAATTAAGTAACCCACTGCATTACTTTGAAGAAAAGTAATGTGTAATAGGTAACTTTTCTTGTGTAATGGCTCAAACACTGAACATCCTCAAAAACTCCATCACAAACAGGTGATGGAGGCTGCAGGACACTGAACTGAATAGAGTCAGGTGACGGTGTAGCTAACAGAGCGACCCTCAGCTCAGCTCGCCAGTTCCTCTCCGTGTTTGTGCAGCTTCTACTTTCCTGGAGACGAAAGCTGACCTTCCTGACCTTTAACCTGCGACCCCCTCCTCCCCCACACACACACCTGCAGCTACTCATACAAGTGAATAGAAAGAGCGAGAGAGCAGGAGGTAACCTCGCTCCACCACACAAAGAACCTTTTATGAGTTTGATATGTGATTCCAGCCCTCAGTGTGTGTGAGAACACACTCTCAGGGCTGTGTGTGTGTCAGTGTGTGTGTGTGTGTGCGCGTGTGATGACATCATCAGCAAGGAGTCAGGGATTGATTGATTTAGCAACACTTAACATGAACACACGCTGCATGTCAAGGCTAATCTAATGAGCGACAGGACAATGCTGTTAGCGGTAACGGATATTAGAGTGTCTGTGTGTGTGTGTGAGAGGATAAAATCACTTTATTTGCTGATGTTTTCTGCCAGCTGAACTCTGTAGTTTCTGCTGTACATAGAGATCATGTTCTCAGTTTCTGGGCTCAGACATTCTGAGTCACAGAAAGCTCATTCAGCACTTCCACCTCCAATAAACCTGATTAACAAAGATCGACTGCACTCGTTTCATATTAATCTGCTCTCCTCTCATACATGACTGTAGGCAGCTGTGTGTGTGTGTGTGCGCGTGTGTGTGTGTGTGTGTGTAGATCTACACACACACACACACAGGGTGACCTGAGGAGGAGTGAGCACTTCCTGTCTCCCTGAGGAGGCGTCGGTTTGAGATCCTTCAGTTCTAACCTGGAGGGAGAAGCAGGTTTCTCTGCTCCATCTCGGCGCTCACAGATCAAACAGATGAATATCTCTATTTATACTCGTCCTCCGTCTCATCAGCAAACACCAGCCGAGTCAAACAGTAAAGAGAAATTCAGCTCAGGCAGCGAGGCCGACTGAGAGACACAAAAACAACGCGAGCTCCAAAGACAGCTGAAGAAAATCAAGAGAAGAATGTAGCTGGAGTCAAACCACATTTACCTCTTTATCTGTTTTTATTTATTCGGATTAATACAAAGACACAAACAGAGATTCAACCAATCACAGCCAAGCATCTGTTTAGCGCCTGTTTAGAGGTGAGCTGCCGAAACATGTGACAGTATTATGGTATATGCAGTATTTATAAAGTATTTGATGGCTTAGCTAAAGAAAACTCATGGAAGCAGAAGTGAAGCTTTTCTAATCAGAGCTGATAGAAAAGAGTCAGCCTCAGTAACTTCCTATAGTACCATATCACCCTATTAGAGCACTTCGCTCTCACACTGCCGGCCTACTTGTTGTTCCTAGAGTATTTAAAAGTAGAATGGGAGGCAGAGCCTTCAGTTTTCAGGCCCCTCTTCTGTCGAACCAGCTTCCAGTTTGGATTCAGGAGACAGACACTATCTCTACTTTAAGATTAGGCTTCAAACTTTCCTTTTTTGCTAAAGCATATAGTTAGGGCTGGACCAGGTGACCCTGAATCCTCCCTTAGTTATGCTGCAATAGGTGTAGGCTGCCGGGGGATCTCCTGGAGGTTTCTTCCTTCCCACTGTCACCAAGTGCTTGCTCATAGGAGGTGAAATGGTTGTCGGGTCTTTACAATATGAAGCACAGTGAGGTAACTGTTGTTGAGATTTGGTGCTGTTCCTGAGACCCAGTCTATTCATTTATGTCCTCTGTAATGGACACTTGTTTTTTGGTCTATATCGTTTGACTCACTTGAGCTATCCAGCTTAGGTGTGATGTCCCAAACAGAGGACATCCTGGACGTTCCACTGATATCTCAGCTGTTCTCGGTTCTCTCGGGTCTCAGGAGGACAAAGAAAACTGAGCTGAACTGAGGGGCTCTCCTCATCCTCACCGATGCTGTGTGGGGTTCCTCAGGGTTTGACCCTCAGTCATGTCTGTTACCATGACAACCATGACAACAAAAGAGTCACGCTTTCACTCTGCTCTTCAGAGAAGCATCTGCCTTTCTGGACGTCCCAGCATCTGGACTCCGTGGTAACGCCGCCTCCACCAACATGTCAGTAAACATCACCCTCATGCTACAGTACACAGGGCTGAGGTCAGAGGTCAGAGTGCATGATGTGGCAGAGGTTAAAGGTCAAAGGAAACCACACACCTAAAGTTTAAGGTCGTGTCCCGGGTTACAGGTCAGACTGGAGAAAAAAACGTGCTCTAAACACCAGGGGCCAAAGGTCAGGAGAGGGGTGGACACCTGACACTGAGGCATGCTTCTTCTGGTTTCTGGGTTAGGGGTCAAAGGTTAAACCTATGGGTTAAGGTGATCAGATTATAATTACATTACAGACTACACAGAGAAGGGCTGCTCACAGGTAGATCACCTGTTCAGGGATTAAATATCAAACAATCAGGGTCAGAGGTCAGAGGTTCAGGGTAATCAGGGTTACAGGCAGGACACATTCAGTGTTTCAGCTTTGATGTCAGTGTGAAGGTGAGGGGTCAGAGGTCAAACAGGTTACTTACAGGTAATAAGTGTAGGAGTGATAATTTCTTCGTCTGAGTGGTGGGGGGGCGGAGCAGAGGGAGTGATGAGATGGAGGGAAAGAAACAGAAAAAGGAAACCACAGATTAATGTCTCAGAGAGAACAGACGATCATTCTGTGTGAAGGAGAGCAGTGATTGGCTGGCACCAGTGTACGAGGGGAGGATCACGCCTGATTAATTCAGAGGAGTGTGTACAGAGCTCATGTGGTATTTACTCCTCTGTACAGACAGCTACACGGCGGTAAGCCTGGACTGAGAAACAGAAGAATAAACACGTTTAACTCTCCAAAAATACCAACGAGTATCAAATCACCCTCAGTGAGAAACAGCAGGAGTGTTTCCACATGCAGTCACCAATCAGCCGCTCGTGGGGTTCCTCTGGACACTATTCTGGGTCCTCCACACTTAACAACAGGCTGTTAGTCTGAGCTCACACTGACACCAGTCAACACATCGAGATGACTTTTACATCAAGCTTTCAGTCCACGTCTGCATGCATTTAACAGGATTTTGTTGCATCCATGGAAACCGAGGCATTGCATTATTAGGGGCGTGGCCTCTGTGACTGACAGGTAGATGGTGACACAGGTAGCTGCTAGCTGTCTGCTAGCTTCCCCTGAACTGGACCTCTGCACCGTGTTTGTGCTGTTGGAGCCTTTTAATGACATCATGTGACCAATAACATGGCTGCTGTGAGGTTTCTGTCCTTTTGTACAACTTAGCGCTCCAACCTCTCGTCCAAATATGCTCACTTCTGGTTCTAAAACAAACATAGAGGAATGCTTCAAAGCGTGGAGTCTATGTCTGTATTTGTACGATGTGTCAGGCCTGACTCTGGTTTGAGCTGAAAACAGGAAGCTGCTTTTCAGCACTCTGCCTCCAGTGTTAGAGAAAAAGTACAAGGCTGAATGTCATGAAAGCGGCACAGCGTTGGAGTATGACCAAAGGATGAAAGCATTATATCGGACTTTCTTTAAAACTGCGAGGCAGGATGCTAACCTTGGGAGTCGTCCTTGGGATTTCAGCGCTAAGATGCCTCAGGTTTCTCTGCTTGTGACAGAAATTCACCTCACTGATTCAACCAGCTCTCTCTCTGCTGTCTGAGTCACTGCCGGCACAAAATGCAAAGCTTTCAGGGGTTCAAAGGTCATCGTGCGTTTGGCTTGTTTTGTGGTGTTTGGAAATGAAGCAGCTCCCGATGAGCGCAGAAGCTTTTCTTCAGCATCCTCGCTCTCACTGATGCACCCGTGCACATCACCAGCTGCAGGCAGATTATTCAGCATCTGTCACCGGGCAGCTTGAAGCCTGACGACAGGAAGCGGCGGTGCCGGGGACGCCTGAGAGCCGCGGTCTCATCACCCTGCATTACTCCTTCAACATCCAGCTTCCTGTTTTGACGCCCGCTGTAATGAGTCTGACCCCGTTTGGTCAGAGAGTGGAAATCAAACGCACCCTGTCAACATTAAAAACCTCATTAGAGGCCGAGCAGCCGTCTCGTTTTCGCTCTCTCTCCAATATCTGTGAGGGAGATCAGAGCTCGATCGACCCAACATATGAGTGCGATTCAAACTGGGCACACACAAACACACACACACGCTTTAAAAGAAGTGTGTGCGTGTGTGAAGTAAAAAGTGTGTGTCTATGTCTGCGATGCCTGAAGCCATTTAGCTTGAGGCGACTCTGAAAAAAAAGAATAAAATGCTCTTTCATCTAAATTTCTCTCTTATCTTCGACGTTCTCCAAACACAGAAGCTTTTCTGTCTGTGTTTAAGTGTGTGTGCAGGATAAATGATGTGTGTGTGTTAGTGTGTCCCAGTGGGGCCGTGTTTGATGTTGGAGAATAAAGTGGGTCCAGATACAGTTTAATGGTGATTACTGCTGCAATCTGCTCCATTATTCATCCTCATTTTCCTCAGTGTCACCGCCAGCACGCCAGCACGACCGCGTCTTTGATGTCCAGCTACGCTCCACGTACAAAACACCGTCCTCCTCTCTGACTTCCTGGAAATTGCTGATCAGAAGGTCCACACGGCGCCATCGTCATTTAACCCCTGAGTGTGGCAGCGCCCCCCGCTCTGTGGACGCCACCGTCTACAGGCCCCGTCGTCCACATGCAGCTCTCACAGCAATCAACAGACCCAACCACTCACACTGGGATCATCCTAGGATCATACTGGGACCATACTGGGATCAAATCAAACTGGAACCTAACCCCTAACCCAATCAATAGACCTGAACAATCAGGGATCGAGTGACCAATCAAAATAACGGAATTTAAATGACATCATTTAACAAAGTGTTCTGATTCTGAAAACTAATTCTAAAATAAATGTTCCAGCATCTCAGATCATACTGGAATCAAGTGAAACTGGGATGAAATCAAACTGGAATCAAGTCACACTGCTTCAAGCTCGTTATTTTGAGTTTGGACATGTTATAAGACCTGCACCAGAGGATCAGAAAGGAACACGGCAGATCTGCTCCCCCTGACATACATGTAAAGCTGAATCTTTACATATAATATTTATATGTGATTATTAACATGTGAAATTCTGCTGAGTGGTGACGCCAGCGAGAGACAGATGAGGAGAAAGAGATGAAGGGTGAGTTACAGGAATCAGTGTGTGTCTCTGTGTCTGTGCATGTGTGTGTCTGTGCATGTGTGTGTCTGTCTGTGTGTGTAGAAGAAAGGAGTTTGTAATATTCTGTAATATTTGTTTAATAGATTCTGCTTTAGAGGTTCCCAGATCAAATGCTGACTCAGCACAGCACCCAGCAGGTGATTCGATATGACAGGTGGTGTAATGATGGAGCTCCTTAGTGAAGCCGTCAGCAAGCTGAACAGGTAGCTACAGCTCCATCACAAACATGGTGAGAGCAGCGCTGGTTTACACTCTGCATGTCAGGGTTAGGGTCAGAGCTTCATCAGCCACACATCTGAAGTCCACAGCGTCCCCTCTATGCTGACGATACCTTGATGTTCCCTCTGACCACCGACTGCTCAGTAAATTCCTTGAACTGCAGTTTATGTGATGCCAACATCTCATCTTTGAGGTGTTATTGTGTAAATCTGAAGAACCTCAGCCTCAGATTAGACTGACACATCTATCTGGTCACAAAGCCTTTAAGCTAAGGTTAGACTTTCTTTAATCAAGCTGCAGTTCGTTAAATGTCACTGACATCACCAGTGCTGCTGGACTCAGGTGCACCTGTGGACCTGCTCGTTTCATCACTAAGCTTCGTCAGCCGGTCAGTTCAGGTCTGGTTTTCATCTCCTCTGAATCGTAAGGCTTGCTCATAGAAACGTTAGTACTAAATAAAGTTTCAGAATGTAACAACGCACCCATCAGTAGCTATTGTCATTATCAATCAAGTAATTATTTATATATTGAACTAAATCAGCTGCGAGTATCTTTGCCATTAAGGGCCACAGCAGGTCATTAATGGTCATTAAACTCACCATTCTCATAGTAAAATCAGTGAAATGGATTTCAGATCACCTGTTAAACAAATACATTTAGAAGCAAAGACCAGAGTGAAACACTCAGTAAACTGTAAAAACCAGAGCAGTGAAAGTGTGAAACTACGACGGACTCTTAAAGCCCAGCGTCCTAAAGTTGCAGGCTGCCTTGTTTCCGTGTTTGTGATTTCCTTACCGTTTCTTCATCAGCAGGACGACTCCCAGGAAGATAATGATGAACAGCAGGATGCCGGCGATGGAGCCGGCGATCTTCACCGTGTGGTCCGACTGTTTCTCTTGCTCTGGTTCTGGTTTCCGGGTCGCAGTGCCTGAAAAAAACCACGAAGCACAGTGTGGACCGTTAGCTACTGTGTGGTGATCCCAGCCAGCCTCAGTCCTCGCTGTGCTGTTGCAGATGCCCACCATCGCCTCACGCTGTAGCATCCACAGGAACCAGTGGTAGCCAGCACCTAAAAAGATCTATGATACCATGTATGTATTATGTATCTATGGCATAGTAAATATCACTGTTGAATAAACTTTCCATGATTAACTGTAATCTCATCAGTCATAACCAGCAATACCACGTTTACCCTGCCCGCCTGCTCCAAAAATGACTCAGCTGCATTTAAATGACAGCGCTTCACAAATCATAGCCTGCCTTACAGATATCGCTGAAAACAGCAGAACCAATCACAGCCGCCGTCTCAGAACATTTCTCACTGGTTCTGTTCTGTGGTTCTGGTCCAGCTGCTGGTCTGAGAGAGGCTGGCAGCCCTCAGCCTGAAGGAGGGACAGATGATATGTGAGGGAGTCCTCCTGCTCTGACTGTATAATGTGATGGGATGTCAGCCCCATGGAAAACCCATTAACCAGTGTGTGTGTGTGTGTGTGTGTGTGTGTGTTCAGGTGTAATATCCTTCCAGGTGACACGGTAGATGAGAAACATTCAGGACACCACGTCGCTGTCGAGCGCTGTAATGTGTCATTTCAGACATAGCCCACTTTTCCAATCACAGCTTGACATCAGCTATCAGTCACCCTTGGAGTGTGTGTGTGTGTGTGTGTGGTGAGGGGTTTCAGCACATGTCTGCTCTATGAAGACATTGAATACAATTCAATTCAATTTTATTTAAACAGCGCCAAATCAGAACAACAGTCGCCTCACTGTGCTTCATACTGTAAAAAAGGCAGTCCTACATATTTGTTTAATATAGAATAGAATATCTGTGGGGACTTCCGGTGAAGATGGTTGGCTAGAAGACGTGCTTTCACTGTGCTCCCGCTTTCACCTGTATTTATTACAGTGTAATGCGTGCTACTGTCTATATTTTTATCTAAACTACTGACTGAGAGTTTTGGGAATACGCAACAGCCCTAAATACGCTTTTTGGACGACAAGTAATGTCGAAACAGACAAAGATACAGACTCGAAAGACGACGGCCGCCATGACGACCACTGCTAGCCAAACTGACATGCTAGTAGCAATAGGCAACCAGCCCTCGCCCCCGGTGGACACCGCAGCTCTCATCCGTGAGGTGACTAATAGAATCAGTGAGGTAACTGACCAAAATCTGTCTACATCAGGGGGCCCCAATCCCAGTCCACGAGGGCCGGTGTCCCTGCAGGTTTTAGATGTGTCCTTGATCCATCACAGCTGATTTAAATGGATAAATTACCTTCTTAACATGTCTTGAAGTTCTCCAGAGGCCTGGTAATGAACTAATCATGTGATCCAGGTGTGTTGACCCAGGGTGAGATCTAAAACCTGCAGGGACACCGGCCCTCGTGGACTGGGATTGGGGACCCCTGGTCTACACTGTCTGGGACACTGGAGAAAATTTTGTCCTCGCTGGAAACCTCACCAAACGCGTCACGGAGGCAGAGCAGAGAATCTCAGATGTGGAAGACTGGCTGAAGCTGAGGAGAAGATTAAGATCATGGCTAAAAGCTTGGATGATTTAGAGAACCGCAGCAGGCATGACAACATCCGCATTATTAATCTGAAAGAAGGCGCGGAGGGTGAGAGTCCTATTCAGTTTTTTGAAGCCTGGCTGCCTGCTATGCTCGGGCTGGGGAACAGCTGTACGGGTAAAGCCCGCATTAAATTGACCGTGCACACCGGGGCCTCGGCCCGCGGGGTGCTCACCCCAGGCCGATGATTATTAAGCTCCACAACTCCAGAGACAAACTGCGGATCATGGCAACAGTGAGAGCGGCCCCAGAACTTCACTACGACCGACAGTGGATCTTTATACACCAGGATTTTTCCTACGCGACCTGTGAGAAACGACAGGGATTTAATGCTTCTTGTTGTGCCTTAATTGACAAGGGCATCCGCTTCAGAATGCGCTACCCAGCGACGCTCGTGTTGAATCACAATGGCACTGAACACAAGTTTGATTCGCCTAAAGATGCACAAAGTTTCATCAATGCGCTGGATTAAAAGACAACTGATGCTTGTCCCGTACAAACTTTGGCACTGTTGGATTTAACTCAGAACATGACATTGGTTCAGCTCGCCATAGGACGCGCAAGTCCACTGTGTTTAATGCAGCTTGAGGGAAAAGAGACAGTTTAAAGGGAAAATAGAGATTTGTTCATTCTTTGTACCTAAAAGTGGCTTTAGGGCCAATATCTAGTATACAGTACTTTTGTTTCACAACTGACAGTAACCCGATTTTATTCAGGTTTGGGAAGCGGGGGTGGGTTGTTTTTTGTTTGTTTTTTTCTTTTCTCCCGTGGAGTGAAACTTCTTTTGGCTACACTGGTCTTGTAATACCACCCAGTGGGTGGCTTTTTTGTTTTCGTTTTTTGTTTTTGTTTTGTTTGTTTCTGGTTTGTGATATTTTGACGTTTATCCTAATTCCTATATTCTTATGCAGTTTGTTGTGTGTGTAAGGGTTCCTTTGCCATTAGTTTATGATGGTTTTGTTCATGTCAGCATGGCCAGTCCAGGCCATGGGTTAAATCTTCTACAGTGTGTTTATTATGATGGGTCTTTTTGTTTGCTTCGGGTTGACAATCTTTGTCCAATGACTGACAACTTTTACAATGAGTAACATAAAAATTATAACTCTCAATGTCAAGGGAATTAATCACGTTATTAAGAGACGTAAAATATTTTCCTCACTCAAAAAAGAGTGCAGATTGCATTACTGCAAGAGACTCACCTAACAGATTCTGAACACTTAAAACTCAAGCGTGATTGGGTGGGACAAATTTACTATTCCTCTTTTAACTCTAAAAGTAGAGGCGTTGCAATATTGATCCATAAAAATCTACCGTTCACTCTAAATACTATTGTAAGGGATACAGATGGACGATTTATTCTGATTACTGGGCTTTTATATGGGGAACAAATTCTATTAGGAAGTGTTTATGCACCAAATACTTTTGATAGATTGTTTTATTCAAACCTTCTGGCAAAAACCTCCTCTGTGTGTCCGAATCACGTAATAATTGGTGGGGATTTTAACTGTGGTTTGAGTCTTGAAGCTGATTATAATCCACCAAAATCTCAACCACCTTCAAAAATGGCAAAGGCTACAATGGACTTATGCTCAGATCTTGGCCTTTTTGATGCCTGGAGAGTTTGTAATCCACATGTGAAAGACTACATTTTTCTCACGCTCCCGTTTTTCTTTTTCCAGAATTGATTATATATTTGTTTCTAGATCTGTCCTTGACAGAACTCAGGGTTGCTGGATCAACACATGCGCTCTCTCAGACCACTCATCAGTCTCAATGGAATTATTTCCACCTTATTATGATGCCTTGTCTAGACACTGGCGGCTAAACTCAGCTCTCCTTAGTGACCCTGAATTTGTAAAATATTTAAAAGATCAGGGGGAACTTTTTCTTTCTACAAATGACTTACCGGGGTTAGTGCTTCTACTCTATGGGAGGCGGGTAAGGCATTTCTCAGGGGCTCTATTATCTCTTTCACCTCAGCGTAAAAGAAGAGCACCTTAGCCAAACAATTAGTACTTGAACGCGACATTACTAACTTGGAGAAGGAGTTTAAGAAATCCTCGTCTGTTTCTGTGCTTAAAAAACTGGATGCAGCCAGATCAGCCCTGGACCAACTACTAACTCAGAAAGCAGAAACTGCAATATTCTATGTCTGTGAAGGTTCTCAGTCATCCAGGTCATCGTAGTCAAAGGAGTTTGCAAAGAAAAGCGTCTGGACTTCTTTAAGTTGCTTGAAGACGTTTCACCTCTCATCCGAGAAGCTTCTTCAGTTCTAAGGTCAAATGGCCGAGAGTCCCAGATTTAAACCCAGTGGGAGTTTCCCCCCAAAGAGGGACAAAGGACCCCCTGGTGATCCTCTAATCACATGAGTCAAGGTGTGAAAGTGGGTGTGGGTCCTAATCAGCCAGGGTTTTGGGTGAGCTCATTGTGAAACCTGGCCCCACCCTATCATGTGAATTCCTGAGGTCAGATGGCCCAGGATGTGAGTGGGCATTAAGGCGTCTGGGGAGGGAACTCAAAACTGGATTATAGATGGCAGACAGTTGGTGTCGTAAACCACCGCCTCTGTTCAAAGATGGTCGCTCACAGTGGACATAGATGGCCTCTTTCACTCCTCTTTCAAACCATCTGTCCTCTCTGTCCAAAATGTGAACATTTGCATCCTCGAAAGAGTGACCTTTGACCTTAAGATGCAGATGGACTGCTGAGTCTTGTCCCGTGGAGGTGGCTCTTCTATGTTGTGCCATGCGCTTGTGGAGTGGCTGTTTGGTCTCTCCAATGTAGAGGTCTGGGCATTCCTCGCTGCACTGTACAGCATACACCACATTGTTAAGTCTGTGTTTTGGAGTTTTGTCTTTCGGGTGAACCAGTTTCTGTCTGAGTGTGTTGCTGGGTCTGAAGTACACTGGGATGTCGTGCTTGGAGAAAACTCTCCTGAGTTTCTCTGATACACCGGCTACATAGGGGATGACAACGTTGTTGCGTCTGTCTTTCTTATCCTCCCTCGCTGGTGTCTGATCTTCTTTTCTGTGCCTCTTTGCTGACTTTATGAACGCCCTGACTTTTGAGTTCCCTCCCCAGACGCCTTAATGCCCACTCACATCCTGGGCCATCTGACCTCAGGAATTCACATGATAGGGTGGGGCCAGGTTTCACAATGAGCTCACCCAAAACCCTGGCTGATTAGGACCCACACCCGCTTTCACACCTTGACTCATGTGATTAGAGGATCACCAGGGGGTCCTTTGTCCCTATTTGGGGGGGAACTCCCACTGGGTTTAAATCTGGGACTCTCGGCCATTTGACCTTAGAACTGAAGAAGCTTCTCGGATGAGAGGTGAAACGTCTTCAAGCAACTTAAAGAAGTCCAGACACTTTTCTTTGCAAACCCCTTTGACTGCAATATTCTATGCAAAACATAGGTTATTTGAATCGGGCAACAAACCTGGACACTTACTTGCCCAGGGGAAAAAGGGCTCTTATGCAATACCCTCTCTAAAAGATAAGAAAGGTGTTTTACAATTTGAGGCTAAACTTATCAGCAAAATAATGAAAGAGTTCTATCAGGACTTATATTCCCCTCAAAATACTCTCAAAATACTGTAGATGTTAGGAAATTGTTTCTTGATAATAATATAATCTCCCTGTACTATCAGAGGAAAGTCAATTAGATCTTTGCAGTCCCATTAGGGCGCAGGAAATCTTAGATGCAATCAAATCCTTACAGAGTGGAAAAGCTAATATATCCCTGATCTTAAAGAAGGATAAACGTGCAGATCTGTGTACATCTTACAGACCTATAAGTTTACTCGGTGTAGATTGCAACATTCTGTCCAAAATTTTATCTAGACGATTGGAGGAGGTTCTGCCAGTTCTGATAAAGCCCGACCAAACGGGTTTTGTCAAGAATAGATGCTTCCGCTCCAATGTACGCCGACTCATAAATGTTGTGCAGTTCTCTCAGAACACTAATTATAGGGCTCTTGCAATTTCATTGGATGCTGAGAAAGCGATTGATCGGGTGGAGTGGGAGTATCGAATAGTTATGTCTATAACTTCTGTTCCCTGAAGGAGAGGAACGAGGTACAACACATAAGTATGGGATATCACACCCTCGCGTGTCCTGGCTGAAGAAACCTTTATTCACGCCTTTAAGGCATGATGACGTGTGATGACACGTGCCTGCACATATAGCCGCTGTCATCACAGTCATCCCTCAGTTCGATAGCCGCTCTTTACCGAGCCAAACTGCTCAGTGGGGCCACCTTGTGTTGTACCTCGTTCCTCTCCTTCAGGGAACAGAAGTTATAGACATAACTATTCGTTCCCTTTCAGTCGATTCACTCGGTACAACACATAAGTATGGGACATATATACACGCCCCGCAGAGCAGCCACCGAACCGGAATCGGGCCACCACTTCCTTAGTGAGTGGTAGACCCAGCAGAAAGGACAGTATGAGCCACCGAAGGGGCTGTAACGTCCAACCGATAAAACTGCACAAAAGTGTGCGGTGATGCCCAACTAGCTGCCGCACAAATATCAGCTACAGGCACCCCTTTAAAAAGAGCCCATGAGGTTGCCATCCCCCTGGTGGAATGAGCTCTCACCCCGTGGGGCAAAGCAAGACCTCTGGTGCCGTATGCCAGTGAGATAGCTTCTATAATCCAGTGGGACAGCCTGTGTTTGGACAGAGATCTACCTCTATTTGGATTGGCGAAGCAGACAAACAGCTGGTCACATAAACGCACATTCTGAGTGCGCTCAATGTAGGTGCATAGCACATGCACTGGACAAAGAGAATGCATCCTCCTCTGCTCCTCAGATGCAAAAGGAGAGGAGCAAAAGCTCAGCAACTCAAACTCCATTGAGCTATAAGATGCAGGCATGATCTTGGGAAAATAGGCAGCATTTGGACGCAATACGACCTTGTGACCATCAGGAGAAAACTGTGTGCAGGCGGGATGCACGGACAGCGCATGAAGGTCACCCACTCGCTTTGCCGAAGCCAAAGTGAGAAGTAATGCAGTCTTATATGAAAGAAATTTCATATCCACAGACTCGATGGGTTCAAACGGGGGGCTACAAAGGGCCTCCAGCACCAAAGACAAGTCCCAAGCAGGGACACTGGACTTAAGCACGGGTCTCAGCCGGTTAACCCCTTTCAGAAAACGTATGGCGAGGGGATGTGCACCTGGTGTCACCCCGTCAAAGCCAATATGACAAGCAGATATAGCTGCTAAATAAACCTTAATTGTCGAAAATGAAAAGCCCTTATCCAGCAGCTCCTGCAGGAATGTCAAAACATCCACAATAGAGCACTGAAATGGGAGAGTGTGGCGGTCCTGGCACCATTGCTCGAAGGCTCGCCATTTGTAAGTGTACAAGCCTCTAGTAGATGAGGCCCTAGCGCTCTGAATTGTCGCTATCACACTAGGTTTCAAACCCTTCGCAATCAAGTTTAGCCTCTCAGCAGGTAAGTATGAAGGCGCCACAGATCTGGGCGCGGATGAAACACTTCTCCTCCCGCCTGAGAGAGGAGATCCCTGCGGAGAGGAAGCTGCCAAGGACTCACTGCTAGCAGGCTGATTATTTCTGCATACCATGATCTTGTGGGCCACCAAGGGGCCACTAGAATCAGAGAGAGGGAATGCCGACGCACTCTCTCTGGAACTGGAGATATCATTTCCACTGGGGGAAATGCATACAGGAGCACGTCTGGCCATTGGTGTGCTAGCGCGTCCAAGCCCAAGGGTGCATCGTGGTCGATTATGGAGAAGAACAGGGGGCAGTGAGTATTTACCCTGGAAGCAAAAAGATCTATTTGCGCCTTGCCAAATAGATCCCAAATCTGAGCCACTATTAAAGGGTGTAACCTCCATTCTCTCACCAGAGGACCCCCCCTGGAGAGAAGGTCTGGCCCCAGGTTCAGGTGGCCCGGGACATGGGTGGCTCTCAGAGACAGAAAATGAACACTGCACCATAACAGCAGAGAGCGAGACAGCTTCAACAGGGGAAGAGAGCGTGTTCCTCCCTGCCTGTTTATGTAAGACACCACTGTTGAATTGTCCGTCCTGACTAAGACATGCTGGCCCTCCAGGACTGGACGGAAATGCTTTAGAGCTAAGAACACTGCTAACAGCTCTAAGTGGTTGATGTGCAGCTGGCGCTGAGCTGCGGACCAGATCCCTCTCACTGATGCACCCTTGCACAGCGCTCCCCACCCTCTTAGGGAAGCATCTGTGGACACCACCTTGCGAAACAACACCCTCCCAATCCGAGAGCCCTGATGCAGCAGCCTGGGCTCCCTCCAAGGACGGAGAGCTAGCATGCAAGACGCGGTTAACGGCAGCCTCCTCCGGAGGTGACGCGATGCACACAGGCGGTGAGAGAGAGTCCAGCGTTGAAACGCTCTCATTTTTAACAGTCCAAGTGGCACTACGGCGATCATAGATGCCATCATGCCCAACAAGCGTAAACCCAGTCTGCGTCCCAGCTGAAACTGAGCGAGGCAGCGATGAAACGCGGCCACTCTGTGCTCCGACAAACGTGCGCGGCTGGAAAGCGAGCATATTTCCAAACCGAGGAAAGAAATCAGCTGACTCGGGATTAGCGAGCTCTTTTGAAAGTTCACAGAGAACCCCAGGTTCTGAATGTGTGACAGAACCAGTGAGAGCTGTGTCTCCGCCTGCTCTCTGGAGCAAGCTACGAGAGCCCAGTCGTCTAGGTAGGCTAAGATGCGGATGCCTCTCTCTCTGAGGGGCGCTAGGGCTGCTTCGGCACATTTCGTAAAGGTGCGAGGAGCGAGCGACAGCCCGAACGGCAGCACTAGGTATTCGTAGGCTACGCCCTCGAATGCAAACCTCAGAAACTGCCTGTGTTTTGGGTGTATAGCCACATGAAAATAAGCATCTGTTAGATCGATTGTCGCAAACCAATCTCCCGGGCCGACTGCATTCAAGAGCTGTCTGAGTGTTAGCATCTTGAACCTGTACGTACGTAGATACGTGTTCAAGACTCGCAGGTCGAGGTCTTAGTTCAAGATTCAACAACCAAGATGGCTGCTGATTGGGAAAACTGTGTTTGTTACTCTTAGCAATCCAACAAACATCACAAAAATAACTTAACATTCAAAAGATTGTGAAGATACAAGTTGTAACCAAAGAAGTTCTGCTTCATTTTGTGTGAGTATTTCCATAAATTCTGAAGTTTAGGATCCTTTTTTTCATCACATGTGCTCTACAAGTAACACCTGGCCTATTGGATTACCTGGAGCCTGGAATTCCTTTTGTCTTCTAACAATTTAAATTGGTGATCAAGAAACATGACAACTAAGAGGCTAACAGAAGATATTGAAGAAGTTAAGAAGTCTCTTAACTTCATGTCAGAGGAATTGAGTAAGGTGGTGAAACAGCAAGCAGGACTACTGGACTTAATTGAAGAAGTAAGACAACTGAAGATTGTGATTAAGGAAAAAGATAAGAAGATTGAAGAGCTGGAAAAAAGAGTTGAAGATTTGGAGCAGTATACAAGAATGGAAAATGTGATTATTTCTGGACTGAAGACAAATCACTACACCTATGTACGGAGCAGCAGGTGACAAGGAGGGGGGAAGATGCACCAAGAGCTGAAAAGGATTTGCTTGAGCAGCAAGTTATTCAGTTTTTCAAAGACAAAGACATTCCTTTGGATAGCAAAAACATAGCTGCCCGTCATACTATTCCACAAAAACATACCAAGATGCCAACTATCATACTACGATTTGTGAACAGGAAATATAAAGTTGAACTGTTAAAGATGGGAAAGAAGTTAAAGGGAACCGGCGTATATGTGAATGAGCATCTCACCAAGAGAAATGCTGAAATTGCACGACAGGCAAGACTATTGAAGAAGGAAAGGCACATCCAAGATACCTGGACCAGGAACTGTAAGGTATTCATAAGACCTAATGGGACACCAGAACAAGCTAAAGTAATTGTTGTCAGAGACATTGCAGATCTTGAAAGATTTAAACAAAAGAAATAGAGTTCAGTGTAGAAAAGAATTGTGTTGCTGACTGTGATATGAATAATATCTGATAACTGTGAGAAAAATAACTATGCATGTGAATGTGTGAACAAAAAAAAAAAACAAAGGCAAAAAATGGAATATTTTGGATCTCATGATTATAAATTTTATGAGCTGGACAATAGTATTGATCCAGATATCCACCTCTATCAGAATGTTGATATGACATGTGAATATTATAATGGGGAAGAGTTGGATCCCAAGATAAAAGGTTTTTCATTAATCCGCTTTAACAGATGGAGTCTTTACAGAAATTTTTCTAAAATCAAAGAGTATCTTGATCAATTCCAAAATAAGTTTGCAGTGGTAGCAATTTCAGAAACATGGTTGAATGATGACAGAGAACTGCAGGATGGACTAGAGGGCTATGAAATGTTTTGGCAAAATAGGAAGAATAGAAGAGGAGGAGGTGTTGCCATGTTTGTTATTTCGTATCTTAAATGTAAAGTTGTTAACAATATGACTGCTGTGATTGATAACTTGATGGAATGTTTAACCATTGAAATTCAGGTTGAAAGATCTAAAAACATATTAGTTAGCTGCATTTATCGTACACCTGCATCCTGTATAGATCAGTTTACCAAAGAAATTTCTGTAATATTAGAAAAACACAAGGAGAAGGTGACTTTTTTTTGTGGTGATTTTAACATTGATCTATTGAAGGCAAACAACCATATAAAGACTTCAGAATTTATGATACAATGTTTAGTTTTGGGTTCCATCCATTGATTCTAAAGCCGAGCAGAATAATGATGGATAGTGCTACTTTGATCGACAATATTTTTGTCAATAAGATAGATGGCAAGATGCATAGTGGACTGTTAGTCACAGACGTAAGTGATCACTTGCCTGTCTTTTCAGTGTTTGAAATGAACAATCAACTTCATTTTCAAGAGGAAAAGCAAATTGATTACAGTGGTAGAATAAAAACACCAGAACAAATTGCGGCTTTTAAAACGGACTTAGAAAATTATGACTGGCAAAAGGTTTATGTGGAAGACACTAATGATGCATATAAAGCGTTTTTGGATATATTTTTGTCAATCTATGACAGCCATTGTCCAATTAAAAAGTTTTCCAAAAATTCTAAAAAGAAAAAACCATGGTTTTCACAAGGTCTGGAAAGAGCCTGTAAAAAGAAAAATAGGTTATACAGGATTTTTTTGACACATAGAACAAAGGAAAATGAACACAAATATAAGAAATATCGAAATAAATTAACATCTATTATGCGATATGAAAAGAAAAGATATTATGAACAGCTGCTTCAAAAACATAAAAATAATATTAAGGCTACCTGGAGTGTATTAAATAGGATAATAAAAAATCAACATAATATATGTTCTCCAACACGTATTGTAAAAAGAGGTAATGTAGTGATTGAGAATATTGAGAGCATAGTTAATGAATTTAATGATTACTTTGTTAATGTAGGTCCCAACTTGGCAAAAGAGATTTCTGTACCAGGAGGAAATGATGAAGTAGATTCTACTTCTTGTAAATGTAACTCAGTGTTTCTTGGTGGAGTCTGTGAGAGTGACATTGTAGAAGTGGTGAGCAAATTCAAAAGTAAAAAATCCATGGACTGTGACGACTTTGATATGTCGTTAATTAAAGAAGTTCTTCATAGTGTCCTTCAACCGTTAACATATATTTGTAACAAATCATTTCAAACTGGAATTTTTCCAGATAAAATGAAAATTGCCAAAGTGATCCCACTATATAAAACTGGTGATAAACAGATTGTGTCAAACTATAGACCGGTATCTTTACTGCCTCAGTTTTCAAAGATTCTTGAAAAACTATTTGCAAACAAACTAGATTCTTTTATTGATAAATATGATTTATTGAATGATCATCAGTATGGGTTCAAAAGAAATCGCTCAACATCTCTAGCTGTGATGGAATTTATTGAAAATATTGCAACGGCTGTGGATGAAAAACAGTTTGGAATAGGTGTGTTTATTGATTTACGTAAAGCCTTCGATACGATAGGTCATTCTTTACTTTTACAGAAATGTGAAAGGTATGGTTTAAAACAAGATCTAGAGTGTGATTAAAGTGGTGGGTGGGTTCTTTTACATTTTGACAGAAGCCAATTGAGTCTAATAACAGATTAAATGCCATGTTGAGGCTGTCATTTTTAGCATCTACATGGATGTTAAAATCACCCACAATAATTATTTTATCTGAGCTGAGCACTAAATCAGATAAAAAGTCTGAGAAATCAGAGAGAAACTCTGTGTAAGGCCCAGGTGGACGATAGATGATAACAAGTAAGACTGGTTTCTGAGTTTTACAGCTGGGGTGGACGAGGCTAAGCATCAGGCTTTCAAATGAATTAAAAGTCTGTCCGGGTCTTTGGTTGATTAATAGGCTGGTGTGAAAAATTGCTGCCACACCGCCCCCTCGGCCTGTGCTTCGAGATTTCTGGTAGTTAGAATGACTCGGGGGTGTTGATTCATTTAAACTAACATAATCATCCTGCTGCAACCAGGTTTCTGTAAGGCAGAGTAAATCGATTTGTTGATCAATTATTAAGTCGTGTACTAACAGAGACTTGGAGGAGAGAGACCTAATATTTAATAATCCACATGTCTGATCTATGAAACCAGTTAAGCTGCAGTTTACTGAACTGGTTTCTTTTATTGTCTGTATTCATTTCGTCTCTTCAAGGTCAGCCGAACTCGACTACCAGCTCCCTCTTGTATCTGTTTCATCACACACACACACACACACACACACACACACACACGCGCGCACACACACACACGCATGCACACAGAGACAGTATCCCCCTTGGAGGCAGAGAGCTGCTGTTTTCAGTTTAAAGGCTATCAAAACACTGCTTTGAAGACAGAATTTATCTGTGTGTGTCTCCTTGTGTGTGGCGTGTGTGTAGTTTTTATGTATGTGTTGTTGCGTGTGTGTCACAGCGGGCCATGGAGAAGCTGTTTTAATGTGAAAGTGAAGCTGTTTTCTGCTTCAGGGCTTCAGCCAGTCACGCTGCGTGGGAGGTGTGTGTGCTTCAGTGTGTGGATACAAGGCGAACAGCTGTTAGTATTTGAGGCCTGCTGGTAGCACGCACGCACGCACGTACGCGCACACACACACACACACACACACGCATACAGTCGGTGTGTGTGTGTCGCAAGTTTCCACCTTCAGGCTGGTAAATATTTAAATGTAATTTTCTGTAAGCTGTGAGTGTGTGTGTGTGTGTGTGTGTGTATCTGTTCAGTCCACACACACACAAACACTCACACAGACTCAGACACACAATCATGGCTTTGCTCTTCCTGAGGTTTATCTCCATATGATGTAAACTCTTTTTGGACTCGAGCAGTGCAGCTTAGCATGACTCACAGTTGAGAATAATCCATCTGTGTGTGACTGTGGGCCTCTCCGCAGACCCTCGGCCTCACACACACACACAAGCTGTGTCCCAGTTCATAGACCACAGGCTTCGGAGGACCCGGCCTTCGTGATCTAGGTGGGCCGGGTCCTCCGAAGACCTTGCTATCTAAAGCTGAACAAACTGGACTGGTCATGCAACACAGAGCACCTGTATAAAAAAGCCCAAAGTCGACTGTACTTCCTCAGGAGGCTGAGGTCTTTCAACATCTGCAGGAAGCTCCTGAGGATGTTTTACCAGTCGGTGGTTGCTGGAGTACTTTTCTATCCTGTGGTGTGCTGGGGGAGCAGCACAGCAAAGAAGGATCATCCAGGCTGGAAAAACTGATCAGGAAGGCTGGCTCTGTGGTCAGCATGAAGCTGGACACTCTGGTGACAGTGGCAGAGAAAAGGACACTAAAGAAATTGATGGACATTATGGACAATGCTGGGCATCCTCTGCACACGGCCATAAACATCCAGAGGAGTCTGTTCAGTGACAGGTTGCTTCTCCCAAAGTCGAGAACCAACAGACTGAAAAACTCCTTTTTCCACACGCCATCAAACTGTTTAACTCCTCACTGGAGGGAAGAGGGAGGGGAAACAGGGGGACAAAGGAGGGCAGGGACAACAAAGCTGTAGTGCCTCTTCACTGTGCAATACTTTTTGTTAATATCCAACGGTGCAATAGACTCACAATACTTGAAATGTGCAATTCCCTTGCACACTTCTGTTTAATCAGTTTGACGTTTATTCAGCTGTGTGAAAACTATAAGTTTAATCTCAGCCAAACCGATTTACTCGCAAACAAATAAAATACTGAAAAAGCCAAACAATAACATTTTTAAGTTATCTAAGTGACTTATATATCCTGTTTAACCTGAGTAGCCAAAGACCATGGGGGTTTGAAAACGATGAGCCGAGAGTTTGCTGTTCTCGGCGGCTCTAGTGAGCCTTGACCTCCCGGTCAGCTATCGAGCTGGTGGGTAACAGGCGTCTCTGAAAATGTCGGAGCACTTTTGCAAATATGTGATATCTTGATAAACCCAGCAGATATTTGAAGTTTGCACAGCTACATTCTCGCCTGAAAATATGTTAAAAGTTTATTTTGTGACCCAGAAAGAGTAATAAGAGTAATATTAAAACTAAGTAGCCGCCATTGTTGAAAACTGGAATTGGCTGGGCCGCGCTATGAATTCTGGGATATGGTGGGCCATGAAGGATACACCCGACCCATCCTTCCGACCCATCCTTCAAATCTTGGGAAAAGGAGGACGCATTTGTCGGCCAGACTCGGAGGAGTCTACGAATTGGGACAGCCTTCGTTGCGTCGCTGTGACGTAATCGGCCTTCAAATGCGGCCTCAGGAGGATGCAGCCTAAGAATTGGGACATACCTACAGAGCCTCTGCAGCCGTCGTCTCACCACCTTGCTTCTACAGATCCTGCAGCACGTTATTAGCAGGACCCAGCAGTTCCATGAATGCTTAACACGAGAACAGGAAGTGCTGTTACCTTCAGCTGAGACCTGAGCTGATGGACCTGCAGCTAGGTGACGGCAGTAGATCCAAGCAGGGTTCGGTCATCAACTGCTGCATTGTTAGCTCGGCGCCCTCTGCTGGACTGACTATGAAACACGATTCTACAGTTTTTGGGCTGATCTGAGATTTTCAAAGACGGGAATAACTGCAAATCAAACGATAACAGAATCGCCTCCATCTTTCTTCAGATGTGTTTCAGGGTCATTTATTTTACTGCGATTCGGGCTGAGTGTGAGGCGTCACAGGCCAAACAGTCAGAAAGATCACAACATCATTTCCTGTTCAGTCATGTTTGAGCTCCACAGACATGAGCGCCTCTCTTACTGGAAATTATTCATCAACCACAAAGCCATTAAAGCCAGAGCTTCCAGTCAGTGTGAGTCTGTGTGTGTGCAGCGTGTGTGTGCTGACCTGTTAGCTGCTTGTCGCCTGCTGCCGGGGCAATGCGAATGTAGGGCGTGGTGAGCTGGGTGACGATTATAGCGGCTATTCATCCAGGAAGGCATGCAGACAGACAGACAGAGAGAGAGAGGGCAGGTCTGTACTGCAGCAGAAACATTAGTAACACACAACGCCCTGCTCTCCTGTCACAGCGCAGCGCTAACACAACGCTAACACAGCGCTCAGCATTTGTGACTCAGAGTCTTCTCCTTATTTTGAACCAGTATTTCCACCTGCTGTTTCTCATCATTATTATTATTATCATTATTATCAATAAAGCAGGAATCCTGCACTCATCTGGGTTTAAATAAAGTTACTTGAATGCTCTGATCGTGTATCTGTGAAGAATTCTTGGTGGCAGCTTTAAACTGCTGATTGGCGTCTCTCTGCTTGCAGCTGAGCTCGGGCCGAGCAGCTCCACGTCCTGCCTGAAGCCGTGAGGACAGCGGCTCTGTCCATCACAGTCACATGACTTTCACCGCTTTGGTTGGTGTCCCATCTGTGAGTGCTTCCTTTAAATTCTTTGAAGCTGCTGAAGCTCACGCTGCTCTGATGGCGGCCTTAAGCTCACCGGGATCTTTGGATCAGAGGTTTCTCATCTTCCACAGATTCTCTGAGATTTGGGTCAAACAGTAACAACCTGGTCAGGTGGTGAGCATCAAAAAGCTCTCAGCAGACAGAAGCATGAAGTGCTGTGACACCTGGCAGACTCTGCCCTCCTCCTCCAGACTCCAGGACCGAGTTCAAAGCGGTTCTCCTGCTCATCAGCCCAGTGAGAGGTTCCTGCCATTGTCTCTGGTACCAGGGGTGGAGCTTCTTTCCTCTTCACCTGGAAGCTGCTGATGCTTTTTGAAAGTTCTCGAGTGGACTTTTCTTCACAGTCCTCTGCTGTCTGTGCACATTTTCCTCCACTGTTCCTTCCTGATGAACTTTCCACTCCCACCCCTGTGAGAACAGTCGGCCTTTTCAGCGGTGACCTTCTGTGCTTCACCCTCCTGCAGGATGCTGATCATCATCATCCGGACAGCTGTGAGGTCAGCAGTCTACCTCACACTCTGACGGTGGACGGTGTAAGCCACAGTCATCCAAAACACTTCACCTGACTATGGAAAATATGAAATCCTACATGAAAAAGGAAATGTTTGTTTTAAGAGGCTTTAATAAAAGGTTAATGTTCAACTGTAACTGTTGATCGGGGTTACTAAGAGATGACCTTTGGTTGCTATGGAAACACTCTGACCTTCCCAGAATGACATCATCACTTTCCTTCCTGTACAGGTAACCAATGTACCTGAACACACGACCTGTCTCCTGCTGAGGTCCGACTGATTCGTTGCCTATTGATTTTAGATCAGTATTGATTTACTGCAGCAAACCCCTGTCAGTCTTCCTCTTCAGTCCAAACTGATCTAAACTGAACTGTGAGCCAAACAGAGGAGAGCAGAGCGCTGTTCACCTAAACACACCTGGAAGAGAAGCTCGTTAATCAGCCAATCAGTGATCATACGTTAGTAATCAATCAATCAAACAAGCAGCAGAAGCAGAGAAAGAACAGGAATCTCCTAACCATGTGTTCATCGCACTCACAGAGGTCAGTTAGAAAAAATGTGTTTATTAAAACAAGGATCAATCACTGTATATAGATATACTTACGGTGTTACCGTGGCGATCAGTCAGTGTGTACAGATCAATAACGTTGAGTGTGAGAAGGGTCTCTGCTGCGCCATAAATGGTTTTATACTGGACACTAATCAGGTCCAAAAAAACGAAAAAGTCCTTTTATTTGCCCATGATGCTGGTTTATATTTGAGTGAGAACAGCTCCTGAATGCAGGCCAAAGAACTGCTAATGATGACTCATCGACAATAAAGGCAGTGATTATGAAGGAAAGAACAAAGAGTGTAAAAAGGGATTCATGTGCACGATAACCAATCAGAAAAGACAAAAAAACAAAAAAACTGTAACCTCCAGCGCCGCCGCTCAGGCTCCTGGTGGACACACCCATGATATCAAGTTCAAAATCCTACATCGTCTCGTTCTCCAGAAAACGTACTCTGACTCTGATTTAGCTCAGAGTCAAACTCGTCACAGAGCTTCAGCAGATGCACCTGCGGCACCGACGTGAAACTCCTACATCACCTCGTTCTCCAGTTACTGGATTCACAATCTGAGGTGTCCACAAACATAATCCTGTCCCTGTTTGATATCAGAGACAGCAAGCATGAACTGAAGTCCAAAGATCAACCGCTAACCCGAGGTACGATACAGGTGTGATAAAACAGGAGTTTTAACCCTTTGTTGTTTTTTCTTTGTGCTGTTATTATTGATATATTGATATTTTCTGTCATTTATTTATTTTTCTGAGCATTTTTGGTTATTGCTGATGAAACAAAGTCATTACTGGAATAAAAATCATTACGTTAACGTGAGGCTGAATGTCAGCTCAAATGCAGGTTTCTCTTCACACGCTTCATAAATGAGGGTGCAGCATTTCTCCTTTGTTCTTTTGAAATAAAGTGGAGTTGAATGTGTGCAGAGATGGAAGGAAGTGAGTCTTTTTTCTGTCTGGCTGCACTTAAACGTCACGCCTGCTTCACACGCTCACAGAGGCGGTATCATGTTTCATTTTACACCTTTACTTTCTGCTGTCTCGGTGTGTGTTAACATTCAGCAGCCGTTCACATCACAGCAGCTCTGTTAGTGCTGCAAGGCATCATGGGTACTCTAAAAGGCAATAGGGTCGGTGGGGTGTGTGTGTCCTACCCCCTGGGGTTGGCCACTAAAGTGTGACTGACAGGTGCCTAGGGACCGACAGAGCCAATCAGCATATGGTGTTGTTAGCAAGCAGAACCAAGAGCTCCAATAAAAGCTGATTAAAGCCAGAATGGTCGATTACTGTGTGTGTGTGTGTGTGTGTGTGTGTGTGTGTGTGTGTGTGTGTGTGTCTGTCGAGGACATGAGGCCATGGTCCTCCTCTGATTGGAGGATAGGTGTCAGGGACGAGCAGCCATCTGTGAGACATTATACTTCTGGAACCATTAGCCTACAGCTCCAACAAGTACACACTTTTCAAAATAAAATGATACGAGCTACCTTTCAAAATAAATTTTAGGGAAGACTTTTCCGAATCTTATAGAAATGGGACCTTGTGTCTTAACTATTCTAAATCACACACACACATTTCAAAGTAAAATATAATTACAAATTTAAACATAGTTCACTAAAATGTATTCTATAACCTTTCAAATTTAAATAAAATGTACTACCACCAACATCATTTTGTAGATTTTCACATTTAAACACATAAACTTTCAAAATAAAATTTACATTTGTACTTTTAATCAAATGTCTATAACCACTTTCAAAATAAGACCTTGCACATGCAGCTGATGAAAAGGTACATACAGAATTTTTCTGATTACGATGTTTCAAAATAAAATGAAAAGGGTCCAACTGGTACTGAATAAATTTCAAAGTAAAATGCAGGCTCTTACCTTTAGTGGCCACTCGCACACAGTCGATCTTTGTCTCCTGTTGGAGAGAGGAGCAAATTAGTTTCCTGTCAGCACAAATGCCGACATATTAGCTGTCACATCTGGCATATTAGCTGTCACATCCCCCCCCCCACACGGAACACACTCATCGTAAACAGAGCGGACAGAAGGCAAATGGCTGTGGATCAGTGCCTGTGCTGGCATTTAACAGCCAACACACACTCACATATAACACAGACACTCACACACACGTACACACACACACTACACTGTGTGAGGCAGGTTTTGGTGAAAGGTGAGCAAGAACATCTTGTGTCTTTCTGGTTTTAACAAACAGCCGACAAATTAACCACAAGAGCTCATGAATATTCAACCTCACACACACACACACACAAACAGACACACACAGAGCAAGGCGAGGCGACAGTAAAAAGCACTACAGCTGCTGCATTATTCAACACACAGACACACACACACACACACCAATTAAACCTCCCAGCATCAATAATTAACACCCAACACAATACAATATGTGTGTGTGTAACTGTTAAAATTTCTCTTTTCATTGCACACATATATGACACACACACACACACACACACACACACACACACACACACAGTAGCCTATCAGTGTCACTGGTCAGGCTGCTGGAACTTTCTGCACCCCTATTAAACGGCTGTGTGTGTGTGTGTGTGTGTGTGTGGCCTCTGTCTCGGTCTCACTCGTCTGGTTTTTATGACAGGAAGAACAGAGAAAGTGTTAAAATTGACAGAACAGAGCAGAATCATGTGGAACCTTTGTTAAAGGGGAAGCGTTGCTCTGTCGCACGCCGCCGTTGGGCTCGGCTGCACGCTGTGATTGGATATCTTGACACCTGCCACTTCCTTAAATAGACGCCAGGAAGTGTTTCCTCTCTGATAAACACTCTGTGCACAACTGGTTTAATCCCAGAATGCTTAGGTAAACACCTGAGCTAACACAAGTGAAATATATGTCTAGATTTAAAGTGAATTTCTCTTCCTCGACATTATTGTCATCTTCGTCATCATCATCTGGCATTCAGAATAATCCACCACAAACTGACGCAGAAACCAAAGATGATAGTTCGAAACTGCCTGGCAGTCTGCTTTTACTGCACAGTCTCAGAGAGGCTTTGTTTCAGGCACAAAAAAACAACAGGCAATAAAAACGACTCGGTCAGGTTCAGGAACTAAAGACGGCTCAGGCTACGTCCACACGGGTACTTTTGAAAACAGATTTTTCTATGCGTTTGCGCCTTTCACACGTAAACGGCGTTTTGGGTCACTGAAAACAGAGATTTTTAAAAAGTCCTATCAGGGTGGAGATTATCAAAAACTCTGTTTTTGCGTTTAGGTGTGGACGAGGAAAACAGATTTATTCACGCAACCTCAAAGGTGTGCGCCGTTCTTGATGTCACACAGTGCGCCACGTTATTGTTTACATGAGATGAATTTCTACAATGGCAGACAAAATACTGTTGCTGTTAATCTGCAGTTTTTACATGCTTACATATACACACGCAGTTACTGTCCCTCCATTTACAAAGACAGAGGAGTCAGAGTGAGCTTCGGACGTGGCTTCTACATCCAACACAGACCCTCTCACAACCCGAATCCCGACATCGGTTTGGAATAAATTTACTTTTTTTTTTTTTTTATTTAATTTATGTGTGCTGTATGAATTTTGTTCATTCCTAAGATGTGAGTCTACACCAACTAAAATACCATCTTTAGTTATTGTGTGAATGCCTCACGGCATTCATACTATTGAGTTCCTGTTTCTCTTTAAACTTTCTTCTTCTACTTTATTGTTACCTTATAACAAAAAACGACTTAGTTAGCCTCAATCAATAAAAACTACTAGGTCAGTTTCAGTCAATAGAAACGACTCGCTCAGGTTCAGGAACTAAAGATGACTCATTTAGCTTCACAATCACTAAAAATGACTCAATCAGGTTCAGCAACAAAAAACGACTCTGTGAGGTTCCATTAATAAAAACGACTCGATCAGGTTCAGTAACTAAAAACGGTTCAGTCAAAAGACTGAGATTCAGATTCAGATTGTTCAGTTGATTTAAATGATTTGAATTCCACTGTGTTGGTTGTGTTACCTGTAAACAGGTGAACTCACCCCATTGGCAGTGCTGACAGCCTGATAGTAAATCCCGTAACTCTTATGAGGCAGGAGGGGAACATTCCAGTAACCACTGTAGGTCCTGTTGTCACCTGTACAAACACAAAGGTAAACAGACTCACTTATGAACTGACAGACTGACTCAGTGACTGGCTAAGTAAATGATTGACTGGATCACTGACTGACTCGTTTATTAACTCACTAATTAAGAGACTCACAGACTGGTTCGCCAACTGACTGAGTCAATAACTGACAGACCCATTGACTGACTAACTAATTGACTGATTGACTCACTCATTGACAGAGTCCTAATACGCCGACTGAGTCACTGATTGACTGACTCACTCACCAACGGACAGGCTCGTTGACTGAATGACTCATTCACTGACACAACAACTACCAGAACCGACTTACTGACTCACTGAGTGATGACTGACTCTTTTACTGCCGTACCAACTCCTGACTCAATTAGCAACAAACACACTCCTAACTCACTCACTGACTCATCCACTGACAGATTCACTGACTCAGTGAATGACTGAATGTGTCACTGACCAACACAGAAGGGCATGGGCGCCCTCAGCTCGCTCATTGGAAGCTCAGCGCTGAAGTAATACTGGGAGTCCAGCAGCGTGGCGTTCTGGAAGTGAATGGGCACCGGATAACAGCGCAGAATCTCTGCAGTGCCTCTGGTCTGCCTGCGGGGGCGCTCCTCTTCCACCACCACCTGGTATTTACTAAAGACAGACAGGTTGAATCGTAAACAGATCTTGTAAAACAGAGTCACAGGTTTACCGAGGACCCAGGGACTGAAGCAAGGCATCATCAGTTTGGATTATGGGAAAAGCAGGATCAGCTGTTTGTGGATCCTGCAGCTTTGACCATGGCTCCGGCTGAGAACTCCGGTCAAAGGAACCTTTGGGAGAATCAGTCGTGCATGTTTTCGTAAAAGGGAAAACGGGATGAAGATAAACTCGTTATTGCAGAATTGCTGCTGTGAGCGTTGCTCTTCGTGATTGTTGCAGATAATTGGTTGGATTTCAGTTCACATACAAGCCGACACATTAAACTGCTCGGCTCTTCTTCTGCCCATCTGTTGATTCATTATTCAGCTCCACATAAAGGTCACCTATGCCTCTGCTCCATCACACTCTCCTTCACTTTTATTAACTCTCCCTCTGCATGTAGAGGCTGTAACTTTAGTTTGACATTAAACTGATCGTTCATTTCGTCCTGTCAGAGCTGCTATTAAATCCTTTATGCAGGTAAAAGACATAAAGGAAGAAAAGAAAGGGACATAACATGAGATATAATATTAAAAAAAAAAAAAAACATAATTCTAGGTAGCTCTCATTTACTTATACCTGAAAAAAAAATTCATGTTCACCATCGACTACCATACAAAAGAATTTTAAAGGACATACAAATATCAGATACTTCATTCTGTATTTGACAGTCGGGAGGAGGAGCTGCCTGATTGTTCCTGTGCTGATGTAAAGCCTCGGGAAGATCTCATTAAAGTCTCAGTCTGACCATTATAAGAGCATCGACAGAAAAAAACAGATGAAGCTCTACCGACATTTAAGGAAACTTTAGCAACTTCGGGAAACCTGTCGGCTCCATTAAAACTCTGCACGAGAGAAATTATCAACTTTATTAACACTTTAACACCACAAAAACTAACTTTCAGAAAACTCGACATAAACTATTTTAATTCTAACTGAACACAGCACACTGTTTTTATCTGTAGTGGAGATATCAAAGATAGGCACGGTTGTGGCACTGATTCAGTCTTTGGGCACTACAGTCACCCCAGTGTGTCGGCCAGAACACCACTTAAGGCCAAACTGTCCCAGAGTAGGAAAGAAGAGGGAGCTTGAGGTTCGGTTTGTACGGTGGCCCCTAGAGACAAAGCACGTACAAACTCCAAAGCACATGCAAACTCCAAAACACATGCAAACTCCAAAACACTTGCAAAATCCAAAACACTTGCAAACTCCAAAACATATGCAAACTCCAAAACACTTGCAAACTCCAAAACACTTGCAAACTCCAAAACACTTGCAAACTCCAAAACATATGCAAACTCCAAAACACTTGCAAAATCCAAAACACTTGCAAAATTCAAAACACTTGCAAACTCCAAAACACATGCAAATTTCAAAACACAACGGAAGTGCTCCAGGACGCTAGGGGCAGTGTTGAGCTTTCGTTACCTAGTAACTACACAAGCCAGGAAGTACCAATGACCGGATTTGGGCTCTATCCCAATTCAGGGTCTGCAGCCTTAAAGGCCACATTTTAAGGACGATTATGTCACAGCGACACGACGAAGGCTGTCCCAATTCAAAGGCTGCTCGAAATGCGGCCCTCAAATGCGTCCTTAATTTCCCTGAATTTTAAGGATGGGTCGGTGTAGCCTTCATGGCCCAACATATCCCAGATTTCATAGCGCGGCCGTGGTGTGGATAATTTTGCCGAAAAAAACGGCGGAAGCGGAGCCGCCAAAGAGTAAACTTTCAGAAGTAAGTACTGAATATTATGTCACTTATTTATGCGCAAATGTTTTTATAATGAAGAACATTAAAACATTACTGTTGGCCACATGTCAGCAAAGTTAAGTGACATTAGTGATGTTTGTACTAACTTGGTTTTAAAGCCTTTACTTCAAAATATATGCCGTTCAATAGTTGACTTTAATCTTACAGAGAATGTGATGATTTTGTGGATAATTAAAGTCAGTCATATATCCACAAACACAACAAGCTGAAAGTCAGTGATGCTGCTCGGTTTGCAGTCCTGAATATGACGGCACAAGCAGGATTCACTGCACTGTTAATGTTAGCTATGTTATATTGCTGCCTCTGTTCGGTGGTGTCGAGCCAAACGGACTTTAACGTGTGTTTGAACGAGCTGACGGTTCACTCGTTAAGCTGAAAGAAAGATGCTTTAATCACAGGAGTCACACATGTGTCCACTGTACCATCTGGGAACTCTTCTTGTTTAGCACTCGTAATAACACAAACACTGAATCCTCCTTCTCTTGTGCTGTTTTGTAGCAGTGTATACACCTGAGACTGTCACCTGTCTGTCTGTCCTGCACTCTCTCTCTGTTTCTTTCTCTCTGATTGTGGAATAAAAGTATGAACATGTATTTATAAGTTACACTTGTGTTTGAATCCTGCAGCTTATCACACATTTGATTTCCATGTGTGACAACTGCAAGTGTCCAGAGTGAGGACAGACTGAGGGAGCCACTGCTGCACATCATCTGTGAGGCTTTGCACCCCTGATGATCCACCAGGACAAACTCAGCAGTGTGTGAGGAAGAGGAGGAGGAAGAGCCAGCAGCAGCTGACAGATGGAGAGAATAGACAGACTGTTCCCTGTTTGTGAAGGACTGCTAGGAAAGTTTAACATAACTAATTGTCTGTCCTGAATCAGTCTTATTAGGTAATGTTCAAATAATGTTATCATCCCAGTGTTTTCAGTGTGGGAGAAAGTACTCAGGGCCTTCAAGTTACACACTATGAAAGGCAGCAACAAGTTTAATATTCAGAAACCTAAAGTATGTATCAGCAGCAGAATGGAGCTGAAAATAAATGTTTGTTTCAGTTCTATGAAGCTTTGAGTATTTTGGATTAGTAGCACTGCTGTGTTTGTTGCATCATATTGCTGTAACTGTTTATATGCTTTATATATTCTGAGGTAAGTTGATCTATAGTGTTACATCATATTCTATAAGGATGTTATGTGTTTGTAGACTTTCTGCCCAGTTTGACCCATTTAGCAGAAGTCAGCCTGTTTAAGGCTCTGATATCTATTCTGTATGACTTAAAGCAGTTATGACATGCTCTGATTTTCTCACCCAATAAAGGAATATTTAATATATCAGTCTACTCTTCATTTTATCAGAAACAGTTATCACAGTTTGTACATTTTCTTTTTATAAATATATGTAAGCAATGAGCCAAATTTAGCAATGCCAACATACTGAAGGAACAACATTTGTCTCTTATATATGATACACCTATATATGCACTGTCAAAGATACTTCTCTTTGAGTGAAGATTTAAGGTGATAAGACATATAGATAACTGCAACTTGAATCTGTACTGAGGCTCAGTATTTGACACAGAGTTCATGTTCACTGCTGTAATAGCTAATAATGATTAATATAATAACTATAATATTGGCCATATTATATTTACATTACCAAAGTGATATGACTTTAGTCTCATGAACAACATTAGCTAATTGTTATTTACTAACTAATCTTAAATGACTGTTCATTACAGAAATGAAGCCCAAAAATCATGTTTTACTGTCCTGTGGTCTCAGCCTCAGATACTTATCAAATCACACAAAGCTCTTGTAGAAACAAACAAACAAATGAACAAAATATGTTCTCCTTCATTTCTGTCAAACAAAGTTGTATGACACGTTTCCAGCGGTTAGTATCATGGTTGCTAGGCAACCTGGGAAGCGCGACGGAGACTAGACCGTCCCATACAGACAAACTTGCCGTTTATTTTGCAAATTGAGCTCAACACTGCCCCTAGCGTCCTGGAGCACTTCCGTTGTGATTTGGAGTTTGCATGTGTTTTGGAGTTTGCAAGTGTTTTGGAGTTTGCAAGTGTTTTGGATTTTGCAAGTGTTTTGGAGTTTGCATGTGTTTTGGAGTTTGCAAGTGTTTTGGATTTTGCAAGTGTTTTGGAGTTTGCAAGTGTTTTGGATTTTGCAAGTGTTTTGGAGTTTGCAAGTGTTTTGGATTTTGCAAGTGTTTTGGAGTTTGCAAGTGTTTTGGATTTTGCAAGTGTTTTGGAGTTTGCAAGTGTTTTGGAGTTTGCATGTGTTTTGGAGTTTGTACGTGCTTTGTCTCTAGGGGCCACCGTAGGTTTGAGCACCTTTATTGTCACAACTCAATTCCTGGGGCTGTGAAACACAGTTGCGGGTGTACATGTGTGTGGTTTTCTACAAGGGAAATAAACAATACAAATAAACGATAAATAAAGAGAATAGACAAGTGACATATTCAGATATAGACATAATACAATATATTTAACATAACCATATATATATATATAGATCAGAACAATATAGTACACTTCGAACTGCTCACACTAAGCAACTAAACAGCATTAGTGCGAGGTTAAGTTACCGTCAGTACACAGGAACTACTTCCGGTAGTCGTACAGAATAAAAGCTTCCCCATTATAATCTGCCGCAATGCTCTTATTGTGAAGGGCAATCGGGAACGCGATACTACCGGTCGAACTACGATCGGCGTTTTATTAATCCTCGTAATTAATTGTCCGCTACAAACTCCGTATTTTAAAGTAAACAATCACAAGCACCACATACAACATACAGAGAAGGTCTGATAACACATGAGTGACGTTATGGACATATGAGAGACCGTACATGCATCAAGAAAGCTAAACCAAGAACAACATAAATTAGCATATGAAATGAGGGTGAACTCACGCGTTGCATGCGTGGCCTACCGCTCCAACTATGGACTACATTAGCTCCTAAATGGTAAACACATCATAGTACCAACACAAACAAAGGCAAAATATAACACAGATTAATACTCACTTATCATTCAGGCACACATAACATCCCCTAGAAATCAGTGCACCCCCACCGCACCAGCACTGCTCATCCGACATTAAACTGCCCACCTTACTAACCGGATGATGTCACTAGATGGTGGGCTGGCCCAAATTAGAGAAAGTTGAATATTAAATGAACAGTAGATAAACTTATATAAACTTATGAGCGCCAATAGAACTATTCTATGAACTTTGGGGCCTTTTATACATTTTCAGTGTTTGTACTCTGGAAACAATAGTTGTGTTCTTCACACGAGTCACACACACACACACACAAGTCTATGAAAACACTTCAAGAACTATACCACTTCTATTAAGTTACATTATAAAGGCTTCCTTTGGGCAGTATCATCAGAAGGCATAGCATACATTTTCACTGCTATGCAGATGACACGTAGCTCTATCCGTCCATGAAGCCAGGTAACACACACCAATTAGTTAAACTGCAGGAATGTCTTAAAGACATAAAGACCTGGATGGCCGCTAACTTTCTGCTTCTTAATTCAGATCAAACTGAGGTTATTGTACTCGGCCCTGAAAATCTTAGAAATATGGTATCTAATGTCTTGATGCATGCTCAATTATCCAGGTAAGTAAATGATTCTGTTCATCTGGACGTAGCGTTTTCAGTGGGAGAAATATTTCGTCACTCATCCAAGTGACTTCTTGAGTCTCAGCTGACTGCAGGTTTCCAATCTTATAAACAGTACATTTGCATAATGACTGAAACCAGCCCACTGATGGAACAATGAAACGAGACCCAGGAAGTGCTTACAGGAAGAGGGTGATAGACCGTCTGAAGCAGTTAGAATGAGACGATGCTATACCCAGGGGAATCTACACCAAGTCTGTATGGTTTACCGAAGATACATAAACAGGGTGCACCTTTAAGGCCGATTGTCTGCATGATCAACTCGGTCACCTATAACATCTCTAAGTTTCTGCTTTCGATCCTCAACCCACTGGTAAACAGCTGGTGACGCAAATCTGAAGGTTAGACCGTCCAATTTCACAGCCACTCACTTCAGCCTTCTCGGGCTTCAGAGGACCCGGCCTTTGCGGTCTATGTGGGCCGGGTCCTGTGAAGGCTGGCTTAGGAACTGGCATATGTCTTTATCCTGTCTGCCTCCCCTCACCCCAACCAGTTGCAGCAGATGGCCCCGCCCCTCCCTGAGCCTGGTTTTACTGGAGGTTTCTTCCTGTTAAAGAGGAGTTTTTCCTCATTACTGTCACCAAATGCTTGCTCATAGGGCAGTCTGATTGTTGGGGTTTTCACTGTATAACAGGGTCTTTCGTTGGGACAACTGCTGTGATTTGTCGCTGTATAAATAAAATTGAACTGAAGTGAAATGAAAGTATTGTGACTCTAGAGTAAACTTTCTTTTCCAGCAGAAGAGTCTGTATGTGGTTTACACACACACTGGGCTGCACCTGAATGCAGCACGGTTAGTTTTTAAGACTGTGTGTGTCCCGAGGGACGCTGGAAACAATAGTTGTGTTTTTCACAGGAGTCTAGTTCAGGACAGAAGTCATATATCAACACACACACACACACACAGTTTCTGACACACATCTGAAGGTGTGGAGGGTGAAACTGCAGTGTTGTCACATTTCCTGCTGGACAGGAGGACAGGAAGGCGCACAGACACAAACACACTGTTTTTAATTCGCCTCTGAAAGGAAGAGAAGAAGAACAAATTGGATCATTTCTGCCTCGTTCTTTCAGTTTCTTTTGTCTTCTCGCTCTCCTCCCCCTCACATCTGTCTCTCTCTCTTTATGTCCTTTCTTCTCCTCTCTGTCGTTGACGTTCCATCTCCAATCACATTTCTCCACGCTCGAGTCGCAGAACTTGTTGTGTGTGTGTGACAGTAATCTGATTACAGCTGCAGGTCGCCGGCGGCAACACCTTTTGTCCTGTGATGCGCGTATCCTATATACGTGTGTGTGTGTGCGTGCGCGTGCCTGAAGGCCGACACACACTCTGGTGTCAGAGACAAAGCAAAGTTAAATATAAACACGCAGACCTTAAATCGTATCTCGGAGCAGCATCTGTTCAATCTGATGGATTTCACATTAGACATCATGTCAATTAACACAGCGCACATCACACACACAAACGCACACACACACACACACGCACACACACACACACACACACACTCGCCTCGTCCCTACACAAAAGGAAAAACAGATCTCGCTTCAGCTGAAAAGATCCATTTTCCTCCTTTCAGCTTCCTCTTTCTTCACTCCCACTCAAACACAAGAGTCACGTTCGAGTGACTGAGGACGATCTGCAGCGTTCGCAGTGCTCTCTCACTGCTTGCACAGGAAACACGGCCGCTCGCTGAAGTGGCGACAAGCATGTGCAGGTGCTTCCATGAGATCCTTTTCAGACATCTAGCAAACCAAAGAAAGCTGAAGTGGAGCTGGAACTGCTCTTGCTGAGCAAACGCAGGTGGTGCAGGAATAAACAGCTGACATACACCTCCAACAGCCTCACTGGGTTTCATCCACCCAGTCATCACACAGCAGTGGCAGCACGGTTGCCTCACAGTTTAATTCCACCATCAGGTCTTTCTGTGTGGAGTTTGCATGTTCTCCCCGTGTTTGCGTGGGTTCTCTCCCAGTCGTTGTATGTCTCTATGTGTTAGCCCTGCGACAGACTGGGGACCTGTCCAGGTCGTACAATGGGGCTGAATAGGCTCCAGCCCTGCTGCAAACCTAAACTGGATAAGCCAAAGAGAACTAGAAAAAGTTTGCATTTCCTGCGAAAATGCTGTGTGGATGCCTTAACGCTGAAGTTGCCTGCTGAAAAAGCTGAAAAAGTTGAAAACTTGCAAAAAGTTATATGGCGGTGAAGAAACTGAAAATTCTGCTGAAAACAGGTGAAGAAGCAGAAAATTTTTGCTGGAAAGTGATGAAAAGCCAAAAATTCTACTGAAAGGGGTAAAGATGGAGAAATTTTTGCTGAAAAGTGGTGGAAAAAAAACCTTGCCCTGAGCAGGATTCGAACCTGGCCCTTCTGATCTCAAGGTGGCCACTCAGCTCACTGAGCCAAACTCATTCTGACAAAGAACAGATGGAGAGACTGACAATTTTGTTGAAATGAGCAGAAGCTGCTGAGAATTGTGCTGATAAGAGGTGAAAAGGCTGAAAATTTTGCAGAAAAGAGGTGAATCAGCAGAATTTCTGCTCAAAAGAGTTTTTTTTCTGAAAAAAGCTGATATTTGTGCTGATAAGAGGTGAAAAGGCTGAAAATTTTGCAGAAGAGGTGAATAAGCAGAATTTGGCCTTAAAAGAGGTGAAAATTCTGCTGAAAAGAGGTTTTTGCTGAAAACAGCTGAAAAAGCTGGGATTTGTGCTGAAAAGTGGTGAAAAAACTGAAAATTTTGCTGAAAAGGTGTGAAAAAGCTGAAATTGAGTTAAAAAAGTTTAATTGTTAACTGAAAGAAATGTTGCCATAAGCAGGATTTGAACCCGGGCCTCCCAGTCTGAGAACGGATGCTCATCTCACTGAGCTAAAACACAGGTCATCCCGGCAAGGAAAATCAGCGATGCCACTGATGATATGGCAGAAATGGGCAAAAAATATTGCAAAAATAATTCAATATCTCAAAAAGTATAGAAGTTATGAGCACCAAAAGTCATAGCACACACTAGGAGAAAGAGCAGAATTTTTTAAAGTTTGAACTGAGAAAATCGGCTGAAAACTGAGGGAGTAGTTAAGCGGCAAAAAACGTACGGAAGCAACCAGAATAATAAAGAACTAGAAAAATTTGCATTTCCTGCGAAAATGCTGTGTGGATGCCTTAACACTGAAGCTGTCTGCTGAAAAGCTGAAAAAAGATGAAAAGTTGCAAAAAGTTGTATGGTGGTCAAAAAAAAAATTTTGCGCTGAGCAGGATTCAAACCTGGCACTCCTGGACTGAAGGCAGCTACTCATCTCACTGAGCTAAACTCATTCTCTCAAAAGAGAGGAGGAGAGAGTGACAATTCTGCTAAAATGAGCAGAAGCTGCTCATTTTTTGTGCTGAGAAGAGGCGAAAAGGCTGAAAATTTTGCAGAAAAGAGGTAAATCAGCAGAATTTCTGCAGAAAAGAGGCAGAACAAAAGAGAAAAGTGAAAACAGGTTTTGCCATGATTTGAACCTGGCCCTTCTGGTCTCAAGGCAGCTGCTCATCTCACTGAACCAAACTCATTCTCACAAAAACAAGAGATGGAGCAACTGACAATTTTGCTAAATGAGCAGAAGCTGCTGAGAACTGTGCTGAGAAGAAGTGAAAAGGCTGAAAATTTTGCAGAAAAGAGGTGAATCAGCAGAATTTCTGCAGAAAAGAGGTAAAGAAGCAATAAGTTGCGCTGAAAAGAGATGAATCAGCAGAATTTCTGCTCAAAAGAGTTTTTTTTCTGAAAACAGCTGAGATTTGTGCCGATAAGAGGTGAAAGGCTGAACATTTTGCAGAAAAGAGGTGAATCAGCAGAATTTCTGCAGAAAAGAGGTAAAGAAGCAATAAGTTGCGTTGAAAAGAGATGAATCAGCAGAGTTTCTGCTGAAAAGAGTTTTGTTTTTCTGAAAACAGCCAAAAAAGCTGGAATTTGTGCTGAAAAGGGGTGGAAAAAAATGAAAATTTTGCCTACAGGGGTGAAGAAGCTAAAGTATACCAAATCAAAGTATTTGTGCCAAAACATAGTGTTTCTGCCATATTGTGGTACTACTACATTACAACATGAATACGGATTAAAGATGAAAGAAACTGGCAACAAATTCCTCCACTACAAACCAGTCTGATACCACTTCTTTGGAGTGTTCACGTTTCCTAAGGCACTACCCAAAAGGCGCCACAAGAGGGCACTCCAACACAAGAGATGAGGTGAATGAGCAGAATTTCTGCTGAAAAGAGGCAGAAGGTTCTGTATGTAGAAAAAGAAACACTGTTGAACCATGTGTGAAATAAATGAAAAATGAAATGAAAGAACAACCTGGTTCTGCTCAAATTCACCAATCAGAGGTACTGCCTCAGTCTGCTTCATCAGGCTGTGTACTTGTTTCTGCCATGGAGCGTTAACAAGAATCTGAGGTTTCCATATTAGAAAAGCTGCTAAAATCATAAAACTTTGCAGAATTGTAATAAATTAGCAATGTAAATTACAGGTCTGTGATAGTGTATAAATTTGTAGTGAAAAAAAAAAACGTGGACCAAGGTGGGATTGAACCCACGACCTTTGAGCTGCAGAGCCGTGTCATTACTGATTGCGCCACCTGGAAAGGGGGCGGCGGTCTGAAAGACAGATACTTGGGCAGTCAGAAAATAGATCGCGGTGAGAGGCGAAAAACGCCGTTTTTTGGAGTTACAAAACGTCGTGTAACTCAAAAACTAGGAGGGCTAGCAGCATAATTCTTGTACTGGGTGAATCAGCGGACTTTGGTGTATCTTGACTGCGATTTTCATTGCTCTTTCTACCTCCGTCGCGGAGATATGACGAGAGAAGAAACGGCTTCATTTCCAGAGTTTGAAGACTGAGAGAAGGACCGATTTCCACCTCTCAAACAAACGTAATTCATTGCTCAACGGTAAGATAATTGTAAAAACTGCTTCCACTGTGAGTGTCAGCAGTGTCTGAAGATATATTGGCACAAGCCTCATGTCCTAACTTTGCTTTGTTAAAGAGATATGGCGATTTGAAAATGCCTCCCATTACAGAATTTCAGCTCTGAATTTCAAAACCTCCCCATAGACTTTGAATGGGGAGTATTGAGACCTTGTGTCACTCCGAGGAAAATTGCGAAAAAACGGTAAATCTCACAATAAAGATAGTGACATTTTCTGAAAGCCAGCAAAAATACCTACGTTTTGATGTATAATTTGTGGGGGTTGAGTGGAAATTGAGCGAGTAGCAAGAAGTTGTTTAGACATGAAGAGAAAATTCAGAACGGACCAGCACTCACTCTGACTTAATTGCATAGCAACCATAGCAACGCATGTATTTTCTGAAAAATCACAAAGCTGCAACTGAAAACTTAAAGAGAGATAAGATTAAAACGGTAGAAGATCTGAAAAAGCTGAATCAGACAGGAATAGCCCAATAATTTGAGAACATTTTAAAGTTTGAATGGAGTTTCTAGGTGAAAGTATGACAAAGTAGTTAAGTTTCAAAAACAAACAAGTTTTAGCAGAGTTTCAGAAGATTTCCATTCATTTCAATGGGACAAATTAAAGGAAAAAAGTGTAATATTTTAAAAAGTATAACAGTAATAAACACCAAAAGTCATAGCCATCATTAGCAGAAAGAGCAGAACAGTTTAGAGTTTGAACGGAGAAAATCGGCTGAAAACTGAGGGAGTAGATCCACGGCGAAAAACGTACGGAAGCAACTAGAATAATAAAGAACTAGAAAAATTTGCATTTCCTGCGAAAATGCTGTGTGGATGCCTTAACGCTGAAGCTGTCTGCTGAAAATGACTGAAAAAGATGAAAAGCTGCAAAAATTGTATGGCAGTAAAGAAACTGAAAAATTCTGCTAAATACACGTGAAAAAACAGAAACTTTTGCTGAAAAGAGGTGGAAAGGCAATGATTCTGCTTCAAAGGTGTAAAGAAGTTCAAATTTGTACTGAAAAGAGGAGAGGTGAAAAGGTTTCTTCTGAAATGAGGAAAAGATACTGAGATTTGTACTGATAAAAATGACTGAAAAAGATGAAAAGCTGCAAAAATTGTATGGCAGTAAAGAAACTTAAAAATTCTGCTAAATACACGTGAAAAAACAGAAACTTTTGCTGAAAAGAGGTGGAAAGGCAATGATTCTGCTTAAAAGGTGTAAAGAAGTTCAAATTTGTACTGAAAAGAGGAGCGGTGAAAAGGTTTCTTCTGAAATGAGCAGAAGATACTGAGATTTGTACTGATAAAAATGACTGAAAAAGATGAAAAGCTGCAAAAATTGTATGGCAGTAAAGAAACTTAAAAATTCTGCTAAATACACGTGAAAAAACAGAAACTTTTGCTGAAAAGAGGTGGAAAGGCAATGATTCTGCTTAAAAGGTGTAAAGAAGTTCAAATTTGTACTGAAAAGAGGAGCGGTGAAAAGGTTTCTTCTGAAATGAGCAGAAGATACTGAGATTTGTACTGATAAGAGGTGAAAGGCTGAAAATTCTGCTTAAAATAGGTGAATCAGCAGAATTTCTACTGAAAAGAGGTAAAGAAGTAGTTGCACTGAAAAAAGGTGAATCAGCAGAATGTCTGCTGAAAAAGAGATTTCTGTTGAAAACACCTGAAAAATCTGGGATTTGTGCTGAAAAGGGGTGAAGAAGAGGTGTTTGGCTGTTGAGAAGAGTTAAATAAGTTGAACTGACAAATGCGATGATATGGCACAAATACTATGATTGGGTACAAATAGTATAATTTGGCACAAGTACTATGATTTAGTACAAATACTATGATTTGGCAGAAATAGTACGACTTGGCAATAATACTGAATTTTAGCACAACTACTGAGATTTGATTGAAATACTATGATTTAGAAAAGATGTTATAACTTTGTACAAATACACTGTTTTGGCACAAATAATATGATTTGGTTCAGATGCTATGATTTGAAACAAATACTATGATTTGGGAGAAATACTATTATTTAGTTGAAATACTATGATTTTCCAGAAATACTATGCCTTAGTAGTAATACTATAACATAACAGATATATGATGATTTTGCAGACATTCTGGTTTTACACAAATACTATAATGTGGCAGAAATACTATGTTTTAGCACAAATACTATGATTTGCTATAAATACTATGATTTGGCACATATACTGTATTCAGCAGATATACTATAACAAAATAGAGAGTCTACGACTTAGTAATAATACTATAACATAATAGATATACTATGATTTTGCAGACAGTCTATGTTTTTGCACAATTAGCACAATGTGGCAGAAATACTATGATTTGGCACAAGTACTATGATTTAGTAGAAATACTCTTTTGGCACAAATACTATGTTTCAGTACAAATACTATGATTTGGCAATAATACTGCGTTTCAGCACAGCTACTGAGATTTGATTGAAATACTATGCTTTAAAAGAAATACTATGATTTCGTACAAATACTATGTTTTGGTTCGAATACTATGATTTGCAAAAAATAGTATGATTTGCACAAGTACCATGATTTAGTACAAATACTACGAATTGGCAGAAATACTATGCCTTAGTAGTAATACTATAACATAACAGATATACTGTGATTTTGCAGACATAGTATGTTTTTGCACAAATACTACGATTTTGCTCAAATACTATGAAACTACAGTAACACTATCATGTTGAAGGAATACTATGATTTGGTAGAAATACTATGCCTTAGTAGTAATACTATAATATAACAGATATACTGTGATTTTGCAGACATAGTATGTTTTTGCACAAATACTACGATTTTGCTCAAATACTATGAAATTGCAGTAATACTATGATTTTGAAGGAATACTTTGATTTGGTAGAAATACTATGCCTTAGTAGTAATACTATAACATAACAGATATACTGTGATTTAGCAGACATAGTATGTTTTTGCACAAATACTACAATTTGGCAAGAAATACTATGTTTGGGCACAAATACTATGATTTGCTATAAATACTATGATTTGGCACATATACTATAATCAGCAGATATACTATAACATAACAGAAATTCTACGACTTAGTAGTAATACTATAACATAACAGAAATTTTAATTGGGCACAAATAACATGATTTGGCAAAAAAATACCATGATTTGGCACAAATACAATGATATGGCAGAAATACTATGATTGGGTACAAATACTATGATTTGGCACAAGTACTATGACTTAGTAGAAATACTATGATTTGGCACAAATACTATGATTTAGCAGAAATACTATGTTTTAACATAAATAATATCTTTTGACAGAAATTTCTGCTAAAAGGTACTATTTCTGCTTTTTAGCAGAAATACTGTAATTTTGCACAAATACTATGATTTGGGATAAATACTATGATTTGGCAGATATACTATATTCAGCACATAAACTATAACATAACAGAAATACCTCCACCTACTAGTAATACTATAACATATCAGAAATGTCATGATTTGACACAAAAACCATGATTTGGCACAAATACCATGATTTGGCAAAAATACTATGATTACCCAGAATTACTATGATTGAGCAGAAGTACTAAGATGTAGTAGAAGTACTTTGATTTAGCAGAAATACTATTATGGAGGAGTAATACTTTAACATGGGAGAAATATTGATACACACACACATACACAGAGCCTAAAGGGAACAGTGGCTGTTAAGAGTCTGGGCTTGGTATATCTAGGTCGGTTAAATTGGCTGCACCTGCTGTAATCAGCCCTTACACACACAGACACAGAGAGAAGTATGAGTCTTCTTCAGTGTATTTCTCACATTCAGGACTCCCCTCGAACAAATGGCCATAATTTCCTAACCGTAGGGGCTAGAATGCTCATTCTGACACCGTTTTGTTCAGAAGAGATGGGGGAATCTGCAGGTCCTCATAATTCAGAGATAAAATATAAATTATTGAACATATATGACTTGTAATACACTGTAACTGAGTAGAAGCAAAGCAAAACTGCCTTGACTTGCCCGCAAACAACGTTTTGTAACTCTAAATCTATATGGAGCATCAAAATCATTCTTTCAGCGTAAGAAACAGCAGGCTTTGGTGAACAGTCATGGAAATTTTCAGGTCTCTGTGGAAATCCATCAAAAAGATATGACAAGAGAAAAAAGTGCCTCATTTCCAGAGTTTGAAATCTGAACAGATCTGAGCGAATGACGAATTTCCTACCCTCAAACAAGTGTAACTCATCTCAGAACGGTAATAGGTGAGAAAAAACTTCTAGAATTGTGAGCATCAGGAGTGTCTGAAGATATATTTGCACAAGCCTCATGTCTCAACTTTGTTTCGTTAAGGAGATATGATGATTTGAAAATGCCTCTCATTAGAGAATTCCAGCGCTGATTTTGAAGAAACTCTCCATTGAGTTTCTATGGAGAGTTTTGAGACTTTGTGTTGCTCTGAGGAGATTTGCAAAAAATCTGTAAGTCCCACAAGAATGATAGTGACATTTTCTGAAAGCCAGCAAAAATACCTACGTTTTGATGTATAATTTGTGGGGCTTGAGTGGAAATTGAGCGAGTAGCAAGAAGTTGTTCAGACATGAAGAGAAAATTCAGAAAGGACAAGTGCACACTCTGAGTTAATTGCATAGCAACCATAACAACGCATGTATTTTCTGAAAAATCACAATTTTGCAACTCAAAACTTAAAGAGGTATAAAATTAAAACGGTAGAAGATCTGAAAAAGCTGAATCAGACAGGAATAGCCCAATAATTTGAGAACATTTTAAAGTTTGAATGGAGTTTCCAGGTGAAAGTATGACAAAGTAGTTAAGTTTCAAAAACAAGCAAGTTTTAGCAGAATTTCTGAAGATTTCCATTCATTTCAATGGGACAAATTAAAGGAAAAAAGTGTAATATTTTAAAAAGTATAACAGTAATAAACACCAAAAGTCATAGCCTACGTCAGCAGAAAGAGCAGAACAGTGGAGAGTTTGAACGGTGAAAATCGGCTGAAAACTGAAGCAGTAGTTAAGCGGCAAAAAACGTACGGAAGCAACCAGAATAAAGTATAATAAAGAACTAGAAAAATTTGCATTTCCTGCGAAAATGCTGTGTGGATGCCTTAATGCTGAAGCTGTCTGCTGAAAAGCTGAAAAAGATGAAAAGTTGCAAAAAGTTGTATGGTGGTGAAAAAAAAATGTTGCCTTGAGCAGGATTCAAACCCCGCCCTCTTAGTCTCAAGGCGACTACTCATCTCACTAAGCCAAAGTCACTCTCAATTACTCAAACTCATTCTCACAAGGAAAGAGATGGAGAGACTGACAATTTTGCTGAAATGAGCAGAAGCTGCTGAGAATTGTGCTGGTAAGAGGAGAAAAGGCTGAAAATTTTGCAGAAAAGAGGTGAATCAGCAGAATTTCTGCTGAAAAGAGGTAAAGAAGCAAAAACTTGCGCTGAAAAGAGATGAATCAGCAGAATTTCTGCTCAAAAGAGTTTAAGAAGCAGAAAGTTGCGCTGAAAAGAGATGAATCAGCAGAATTTCTGCTTAAAAGAGTTTTTCCTGAAAACAGCTGAGATTTGTGCTAATAAGAGGTGAAAAGGCTGAAAATTTTGCAGAAGAGGTGAACAAGCAGAATTTGGGCTGAAAAGAGGTGAAAATTCTGCTGAAAACAGTTCAATCAGCAGAATTTCTGCTGAAAAGTGTTCTGCAGAACTCTTTTCAGAATTCTGCTGAAAAGATGTTTTTGCTGAAAATAGCTGAAAAAGCTGGGAAACTGAAAATTTTGCTGAAAAGGGGTGAAAAAGCTGAAACTTAGTTAAAAAAGTTTCTCTGCGTAAAACAGGTTTCTGCTTAAAACAGCTAAAAAGTTGAGATTTGTGCTGAAAACAGGTGTTCAAATCCCATGACCAGGATTTGAACCTGGTCCTTCTGGTCTCAAGGAAGCTACTCATCTCACTGAACTAAACTTGTTCCAACAAACACAAGGGATGGAGAAACTGACAATTTTGCTAAATGAGCAGAAGCTGCTGAGTTCTGTGCTGAGAAGATGTGAAAAGCTGAAAAATTTGCAGAAAAGAGGTGAATCAGCAGAATTTCTGCAGAAAAGATGGAAAGAAGAAGAACATTGCGCTGAAAAGAGGTAAATCAGCAGAATTTCTGCTGAAAAGACGGAAAGAAGCAATCACAGTAGCTGCTCATCTCACTGAGCCAAAGCAGTTCTTGTCCCACCAAGAGATATGATGAGAAAAAATATGCAGGGGGGGCGAAGAAGCTGAATTGTTGTGAAAAGAGGTGAAAAAGCTGAAATTCTTCTGAAAGAGCAGAACAGGCTGAAAATTTTCAGCTACTCATTGAGCCAAACTGGTTCTCACATAACTGAAAAAAGGTGAAAAAGCTGAAAATTCTGATAAAAACATCAGAAGTGGCTGACATTTGTGCTGATAAGAGGTGAAAACACAAACTTTCTGCTGAAAAGAGGCAGAACAACCTGGTTCTGCTCAATTTCACCAATCAGAGGTACTGCTTCTGTCTGCTTCATCACGCTGTGTACTTGTTTCTGCCATGGAGCGTTAAAGAGGAATCTGAGGTCCAAATTAGAAAAGCTGCTAAAATCATAAAACTTTGCAGAATTGTAATAAATTAGCAATATAAATTACAGGTCTGTGATAGTGTATAAATTTGAAGTGAAAAAAAAAAACGTGGACCAAGGTGGATTTGAACCCACGACCTTTGGGCTGCAGACCCGTGTCATTACCAATTGCGCCACCTGGAAAGGGGGGGGGGGGGGGGTACCCGAAAACCAGATTGATAACCAGTCAGAAATAGATCGCGGTGAGAGGTGAAAAACGCCGTTTTTTGGAGTTACAAAACGTCGTGTAACTCAAAAACTAGGAGGGCTAGCAGCATAATTCTTGTACTGGGTGAATCAGCGGACTTTGGTGTACTTTGACTGCGATTTTCATTGCTCTTTCTACCTCCATCGCGGAGATATGACGAGAGAAGAAACGGCTTCATTTTCGGAGTTTGAAAAGTGAGAGGAGGACAGATTTCCACCCCTCAAACAAACGTAATTTATGGCTCAACAGTAAGATGACAGTAAAAACTGCTCACACCATGACTGTCAGCAGTGTCTGAAGATAAATTACCAGCATGCAGATGAATCTTACAAAGAAGTTCAGAGGGAGAGACTGAACTTGTATTTCCACCCCAAGCTGGTAGGAGATGCTCTTTATTAAACACTTGCTTGTGCTACAATGTGCTTCAAGGGTCAATAACAGCATAACAGAACTCACTTATGGTACTGCATTCTTCCTATAAAACAATAACTGTCAGTGACTTTGTACCGTAGTATAAACACAACATTCAAGACAACAGTTAAAAGTAACGTAACCATAAACAATGAAACAAGAACATCTAAACAGCAGCACATGTCCCAAGGCATGATGGGAGAGAACTAGCTGTTCCACCAACACGCCACATTATTTATGATTTATGATTTGGCAGAAACACTGGGAATTGGTATAAATAGTATGATTTACATGAAATACTTTGACTTAGCAGAAATTCTATAATCTAGCAAAAAGCACTTCAGCATAGCAGAAATTCTATGATTGAGCAGAATTACTAGGATTTAGCACAAACACTATGATTTGGCTCAAAAACCTTTATTTTGCAGTTATATTGTGATTTGGCAGAAATGCTGTGCTTTGGAACAAGTACCAAGATTTGGCAGAAATACTATGAGCAGTAATAATATAACATAGCAGAAATACTGTTATTTTGTGGAAATAGTATGCTTTCGCACAAATACCATGATTTGGCAAAAACACTGATTTAACAGAAATACTATGATTGAGCAGAAGTACTAAGATGTAGTAGAAGTACTTTGATTTAGCAGAAATACTATTATGGAGTAGTAATGGTTTAACATGGGAGAAATATTGATACAGACACACAAACATACACATACACAGAGCCTAAAAGGAACAGAGGCTGTGAAGAGTCTGGACTTGGTATATCTAGGTCAGTTAAATTGGCTGCACCTGCTGTAATCAGCCCTTACACACACAGACACAGAGAGAGGTATAAGTTTTCTGCAGTGTATTTCTCACATTCAGGATTCCCCTCAAACAAATGGCCATAATTTCCTAACCATAGGGGCTAGAAAGCTCATTCTGACATCGTTTTGTTCAGAAGAGATGGGGGAATCTTAAGGTCTTCATAATTCAGAGATAAAATATAGATTATTGAAGATATATGACTTGTAACACACTGCAACTGAGTAGAGGCGAAGCAAAACTGCCTTGACTTGGCCTCAAACAACGTTTTGTAACTCTAAATCTATATGGAGCATCAAAATCATTCTTTCACTGTAAGAAACAGCAGGCTTTGGTGAACAGTCATGGAAATTTTCAGGACTCTGTTGCAATCCATCAAAAAGATATGACGAGAGAAAAAAGTATCTCATTTCCAGAGTTTGAAATCTGAAGAGATCTGAGCGAGGGACAAATTTCCTACTCTCAAACATATGCAATTCATGGCCAAACGGTAATAGGTGAGAAAAAAATTCTTGAATTGTGAGCATCAGGACTGTCTGAAGATATATTGGCACAAGCCTCATGTCTCAACTCTGTTTTGTTAAGGAGATATGACGATTTGAAAATGCCTCTAATTAGGGAAATCCAGCGGTGATTTTGAACAAGCTCTCCATTGACTTTCTATGGAGAGTTTTGAGACTTTGTGTTGGTCTGAGAAGATTTGCCAAAATTCTATAAATCCCACAACAATGATAGTGACATTTTCTGAAAGCCTGCAAAAATACCTACATTTTGATGTATAATTTGTGGGAGTTGAGTGGAAATTGAGCGAGTAGCAAGAAGTTGTTCGGACATGAAGAGAAAATTCAGAATGGACGAGTGTACACTCTGAGTTAATTGCATAGCAACCATAACAACGCATGTATTTTCTGAAAAATCACAATTTTGCAACTGAAAACTTAAAGAGAGATAAGATTAAAACGGTAGAAGATCTGAAAAAGCTGAATCATTCAGGAATAGCCCAATAGTCTGAGAACATTTTAAAGTTTGAATGGAGTTTCTAGGTGAAAGTATGACAAAGTAGTTAAGTTTCAAAAACAAGCAAGTTTTAGCAGAATTGTGGAAGTTTTCCATTCATTTCAATGGGACAAATTAAAGGAAAAAAGTGTAATATTTTAAAAAGTATAACAGTAATAAACACCAAAAGTCATAGCTGCAAAAAGCAGAAAGAGCAGAACAGTGTAGAGTTTGAACGGAGAAAATCGGACAAAAACTGCTGAAGTAGTTCAGTGCCGAAAAACGTACGGAAGCAACTTGAAGATGAAGAAAAGATAAAGAATAAAGAGAAACAGGAACTCAATAGTGTGGAAGCCCTTGAGGGCATCCACACAATAAAGAGAAACAGGAACTCAATAGTGTGGAAGCCCTTTTAGGGCATCCACACAATAAAGAGAAACAGGAACTCAATAGTGTGGAAGCCCTTTAGGGCATCCACACAACTAGAAAAATTTGCATTTCCTGCGAAAATGCTGTGTGGATGCCTTAACGCTGAAGCTGTCTGCTGAAAAGCTGAAAAAGCTGAAAAGTTGCAAAAAGTTCTATGGTGGTGAAAAAAAAATGTTGCCTTGAGCAGGATTCGAACCTGGCCCTCTTAGTCTCAAGGCGGCTACTCATCTCACTAAGCCAAAGCCACTCTCAATTACTCAAACTCATTCTCACAAAGAAGAGATGGAGAGACTGACAATTTTGCTGAAATGAGCAGAAGCTGCTGAGAATTGTGCTGGTAAGAGGAGAAAAGGCTGAAAATTTTGCAGAAAAGAGGTGAATCAGCAGAATTTCTGCTGAAAAGAGGTAAAGAAGCAAAAACTTGCGCTGAAAAGAGATGAATCAGCAGAATTTCTGCTGAAAAGAGGTAAAGAAGCAGAAAGTTGCGCTGAAAAGAGATGAATCAGCAGAATTTCTGCTTAAAAGAGTTTTTCCTGAAAACAGCTGAGATTTGTGCTAATAAGAGGTGAAAAGGCTGAAAATTTTGCAGAAGAGGTGAACAAGCAGAATTTGGGCTGAAAAGAGGTGAAAATTCTGCTGAAAACAGTTCAATCAGCAGAATTTCGGCTGAAAAGTGTTCTGCAGAACTCTTTTCAGAATTCTGCTGAAAAGATGTTTTTGCTGAAAATAGCTGAAAAAGCTGGGAAACTGAAAATTTTGCTGAAAAGGGGTGAAAAAGCTGAAATTGAGTTAAAAAAGTTTCTCTGCGTAAAACAGGTTTCTGCTTAAAACAGCTAAAAAGTTGAGATTTGCGCTGAAAACAGGTGTTCAAATCCCATGACCAGGATTTGAACCTGGCCCTTCTGGTCTCAAGGAAGCTACTCATCTCACTGAACTAAACTTGTTCCGACAAACACAAGAGATGGAGAAACTGACAATTTTGGTAAATGAGCAGAAGCTGCTGAGTTTTGTGCTGAGAAGATGTGAAAAGCTGAAAAATTTGCAGAAAAGAGGTGAATCAGCAGAATTTCTGCAGAAAAGATGGAAAGAAGAAGAACATTGCGCTGAAAAGAGGTAAATCAGCAGAATTTCTGCTGAAAAGACGGAAAGAAGCAATCACAGTAGCTGCTCATCTCACTGAGCCAAAGCAGTTCTTGTCCCACCAAGAGATATGATGAGAGAAAAAATATGCAGGGGGGGCCGAAGAAGCTGAATTGTTGTGAAAAGAGGTGAAAAAGCTGAAATTCTTCTGAAAGAGCAGAACAGGCTGAAAATTTCCAGCTACTCATTGAGCCAAACTGGTTCTCACATAACTGAAAAAAGGTGAAAAAGCTGAAAATTCTGATAAAAACATCAGAAGTGGCTGACATTTGTGCTGATAAGAGGTGAAAACGCAAACTTTCTGCTGAAAAGAGGCAGAACAACCTGGTTCTGCTCAATTTCACCAATCAGAGGTACTGCTTCTGTCTGCTTCATCAGGCTGTGTACTTGTATGTATTTCTGCCATGCAGCGTTAACAAGAATCTGAGGTCCACATTAGAAAAGCTGCTAAAATCATAAAACTTTGCAGAATTGTAATAAATTAGCAATATAAATTACAGGTCTGTGATAGTGTATAAATTTGAAGTGAAAAAAAAAAAATATTGACCAAGGTGTGTGAATGTGTGTGTGAATGTGTGTGTGAATGGGTGGATGTCTGGATATGTAAAGCGCTTTGGGGTCCTTAGGGACTAGAAAGCGCTATATAAATACAGGCCATTTACCATTTACCATTTGAACCCACGACCTTTGGGCTGCAGACCCGTGTCATTACCAATTGAGCCACCTGGAAAGGGGGCGGGTGCCTGAAAACCAGATTGATAACCAGTCAGAAATAGATCGCGGTGAGAGGTGAAAAACGCCGTTTTTTGGAGTTACAAAACGTCGTGTAACTCAAAACAGACAGATTTCCACCCCTCAAACAAACGTATTTCATTGCTCAACTGTAAGATAATTGTAAAAACTGCTTCCACTGTGAGTGTCAGCAGTGTCTGAAGATATATTGGCACAAGCCTCATGTCCCAACTTTGCTTTGTTAAAGAGATATGACGATTTGAAAATGCTTCTCATTAGAGAGTCCCAGCGCTGATTTTGAACAGACTCTCCATTGACTTTCTATGGAGAGTTTTCAGACTTTGTGTTGCTCTGAGGCGATTTGATAAAAATCTGTAACTTCCACAACAGTGATAGTGACATTTTCTGAAAGCCAGCAAAAATACCTACGTTTTGATGTATAATTTGTGGGGGTTGAGTGGAAATTGAGCGAGTAGCAAGAAGTTGTTCAGACATGAAGAGAAAATTCAGAACAGACCTGCGCTCACTCTGAGTTAATTGCATAGCAACCATAGCAACGCATGTATTTTCTGAAAAATCACAATTTTGCAACTGAAAACTTAAAGAGAGATAAGATTAAAACGGTAGAAGATCTGAAAAAGCTGAATCAGACAGGAATAGCCCAATAATTTGAGAACATTTTAAAGTTTGAATGGAGTTTCTAAGTGAAAGTATGAGGAAGTAGTCAAGTTTCAAAAACAAGCAAGTTTTAGCAGAATTGTGGAAGTTTTCCATTCATTTCAATGGGACAAATTAAAGGAAAAAAAGTGTAATATTTTAAAAAGTATAATAGTAATAAACACCAAAAGTCATAGCAGTCATTAGCAGAAAGAGCCGAACAGTTTAGAGTTTGAACGGTGAAAATCGGCTGAAAACTGAAGCAGTAGTTAAACGGCGAAATACGGAGCAACTAGAAGAATAAAGTATAAAGATAAAGAATAAAGAGAAACAGGAACTCAATAGTGTGGAAGCCCTTTGAGGGCATCCACACAACTAGAAAAAGTTTGCATTTCCTGCGAAAATGCTGTGTGGATGCCGGAACGCTGAAGCTGTCTGCTGAAAATGACTGAAAAAGATGAAAAGCTGCAAAAATTGTATGGCAGTAAAGAAACTGAAAAATTATGCTGAAAACAAGTAAGGAAGCAGAATCTTTTGCTGAAAAGACGTGAAAAGGCAAAATTCTGCTTAAAAGGGGTACAGAAGTTCAAATTTGTACTGAAAAGAGGAGAGGTGAAAAGGTTTCCTCTGAAATGAGCAGAAGATACTGAGATTTGTACTGATAAGAGGTGAAAGGCTGAAAATTCTGCTTAAAATAGGTGAATCAGCAGAATTTCTACTGAAAAGAGGTAAAGAAGTAGAACGTTGCACTGAAAACAGGTGAATCAGCAGAATGTCTGCTAAAAAAGAGATTTCTGTTGAAAACACCTGAAAAAGCTGGGATTTGTGCTGAAAAGGGGTGAAAAAACTCACAATTCTGCTGAAACGGGGTGAAGAAGAGGTGTTGGGCTGTTGAGAAGAGTAAAATAAGTTGAACTGATATGTTTGGGTACAAATACTATGATTTGCCAATAATACTGCGTTTTAGCACAACTCCTGAGATTTGATTGAAATACTATGATTTAGAAGAAATATTATGACTTTGTACAAATACAATATTTTGGCACAAATACTATGATTTGGCAGAAATACTATTATTTAGTAGAAATACTATGATTTACCAGAAGTACAATGTTTCTGCTTAAATACTATGATTTTGAAGAAATACTATGATTTGGCACATATACTATATTCAGCACATATACTATAACAAAAAAGAAAGTCTACGACTTAGTAGTAATACTATAACATAACAGATATACTGTGATTTTGCAGACATTCTATGTTTTTGCACAAATACTACAATTGGGCAGAAATACTATATTGAGGCACAAATACAATGATTTGCTATAAATACTGTGATTTGGCACATATACTATATTCAGCAGATATACTATAACATAACAGAAATTCTACAACTTAGTAGTAATACTATAACATAACAGAAATTTTAATTGGCCACAAATACTCTAATTGGGCACAAATACCATGATTTGGCAAAAATATACCATGATTTGGCACAAATACGATGATATGGCAGAAATACTATGATTGGGTACAAATACTATGAACAGGCAGAAGTACTATGATTTAGTACAAATACTATGATTTGGCACAAATACTATGACTTAGCAGAAATACTGTTTTAACATAACTAATATCTTTTGACAGAAATTTCTGCTAAAATGTACTATTTCTGCTTTTTAGCAGAAATACTGTAATTTGGCATAAATACTATGAATCGGGATAAATACTATGATTTGGCAGATATACTATATTCAGCACATATACTATAACATGACAGAAATTCCTCCACTTATTAGTAATACTTTAACATAACAGAAATGTTATGTTTTGGCACAAAAACCATGATTTGGCAAAAATACTGTGATTGAGCAGAAGTACTAAGATGTACTAAAAGTACTTTGATTTAACAGAAATACAATTATGGAGGAGTAATACTTTAAAATGCGAAAAATATTGATACACACACACATACACAGAGCCTAAAGGGAACAGTATTTGTGCCATGGAGTGTTAACAAGAATCTGAGGTCCATATTAGAAAAGCTGCTAAAATCATAAACTTTGCAGAATTGTAATAAATGACCAATATGAATTACTGGTCAGTGATGGTGTATTAAGTTGTAGGGGGAAAAAAACATGTTGACCAAGGTGGAATTGAACCCGCGATCTTTGGGCTGCTGACCGGTGTCATTACCAACTACGCCACTGGGAAAGAGAGTGGCGGCAGCTTGGAAAACAGGGAGATGACCTGTCAGATTTAGATTGCAGTGAGAGGCGAAAGACGCCATTTTTTGGAGTTACAAAACATCGTGTAACTCCAAAACTAGGTGGGATAGAAGCACAATTCTTGTACTGGGCGAATCAGCAGACCTTGGTGAATTTTGACTGCGATTTTCATTGCTCTTTCTACCTCCGTCGCGGAGATATGACGAGAGAAGAAACGGCTTCATTTCACTGGGACTTGGTATAAATACTTTGATTTAGATGAAATACTTTGACTTTGAAATTCTATAATCTAGCAAAAAGCACTTCAGCATAGCAGAAATACTATGATTGAGCAGAAGTACTAAGATGTAGTAGAAGTACTTTGATTTAACAGAAATACTATTATTGAGGAGTAATACTTTAACATGGGAGAAATATTGATACAGACACACAAACATACACATACACAGAGCCTAAAGGGAACAGTGGCTGTTAAGAGTCTGGGCTTGGTATACCTAGGTCAGCTAAATTAGCTGCACCTGCTGTAATCAGCCCTTACACACACAGACACAGAGAGAGGTATAAGTTTTCTGCAGCGTATTTCTCACATTCAGGACTCCCCTCGAACAAATGGCCATAATTTCCTAACCGTAGGGGCTAGAACGGTCATTCTGACACCGTTGTTCAGAAGAGATGGGGGAATCTGCAGGTCTTCATAATTCAGAGATAAAATATAAATTATTGAAGATATATGACTTGTAATGCACCATAACTGAGTAGAGGCAAAGCAAAACTGCCCTGACTTGCCCTCAAACAACGTTTTGTAACTCTAAATCTATATGGAGTATCAAAATCATTCTTTCACCGTAAGAAACAGCAGGCTTTGGTGAACAGTCATGGAAATTTTCAGGTCTCTGTTGAAATCCATCAAAAAGATATGACGAGAGAAAAAACGTGCCTCATTTCCAGAGTCTGAAATCTGAAGAAATCTGAGCGAGGGACAAATTTCCTATCCTCATACAAGTGTAATTCATGGCCAAACGGTAATAGGTGAGGAAAAAATTCTTGAATTGTGAGCATCAGGGATGTCTGAAGATATATTGGCACAAGCCTCATGTCTCAACTTTGTTTCGTTACGGAGATATGACGATTTGAAAATGCCTCTCATTAGAGAAATCCAGCGCTGATTTTGAACAACCTCCCCATAGACTTTGAACGGGGAGTTTTCAGACCTTGTGTCACTTCGAGGCAATTTGCGAAAAAACGGTAAATTTCACAATAAAGATAGTGACATTGTCTGAAAGCCAGCAAAAATACCTACGTTTTGATGTATAATTTGTGGGGGTTGAGTGAAAATTGAGCGAGTAGCAAGAAGTTGTTCGGACAAGTGGTGAAAATTCAGAAAGTTTCACTGTCCACTCTGAGTTAATTGCATAGCAACCATAACAACGCATGTATTTTCTGAAAAATCACAATTTTGCAACTGAAAACTTAAAGAGGGATAAGATTAAAATGGTAGAAGATATGAAAAAGCTGAATCACTCAGGAATAGCCCAATAATTTGAGAATGTTTTAAAGTTTGAATGGAGTTTCTAGGTGAAAGTATGAGGAAGTAGTTAAGCTTCAAAAACAAGCAAGTTTTAGCAGAATTGCAAAAGTTTTCCATTCATTTCAATGGGACAAATTAAAGGAAAAAAGTGTAATATTTTAAAAAGTATAATAGTAATAAACACCAAAAGTCATAGCAGGAATTAGCAGAAAGAGCAGAACAGTATAGAGTTTGAACTGAGAAAATCGGCTGAAAACTGAGGAAGTAGTTAAGTGCCGAAAAACGTACGGAAGCAACTAGTAAATACTGGAATAAAGAACTAGAAAAATTTGCATTTCCTGCGAAAATGCAGTGTGGATGCTGTAACGCTGAAGCTGTCTGCTTAAAATAGCTGAAAAAGCTGAAAAGTTGCAGAAATTGTAAAAACTTTGCAGAAGCAAAGGAACTTTGCTAAAATGTAGTAACTTAGCAGAAATGCAATATCTTAGAGGAAACATAATACTTGGCAGAAATACAATAGCATAGCGGAACTTAGCAGAAACATTGTAACTTATCAGAAACACGATAACTTCTCAAAAATACAAGAATTTAGGAGAAATAGTATAAAATAACAGAAAGAATATATTTAGCCAAACATTCTTAAACATTACAGAAATACTATGATTTAGAAAAACAGTACAACATAGCAGAAATGCTGTGATTTACCAGAGACACTATAATATACTATGAATATTGTAATTTTAAATAAATACTATGTTTTAGCAAAAATACTCCAGTTTAGCACAAATATTATAACATAGCAGAAATACTACTCTATAGCAGAAATGCTATATTTAGAAAGAAAAATATAATATAGTAGAAATACTATGATTTAGCAGAAATCCTACAATATAGCTTAATATCAATGAATTACAACAGATACTATGATTGAGCAGAATAGTAATAACTTAAGTGAAAATATTGGAAAGGTAAAATGACAAGCTGAATAAAAAGGAACATGGTTAAGTTCGCTCAAAACTAATTTTTTGTTCACCTGTGAAAAAATAAAATAAAAATACATTAAGAAAAAAAACAAATAACAATAGCCAACAGATACACACAAAATCAAATATGGATACACAAATGTACAGAGAGAGACACACACACACCAGTCAACCAGTCTGAATATATATTTTTATCCAACAATGAGATGCTACCCTAAAAAGGGTCTTTGTGTGTGTGTCTTTCTTTCTCTCTCTCCCTCTCTCCTACACACACACACACACACACACACACAGCAGCAGCAGCAAGTGAACAGGGGCTGTTAACAGCATGTTTCTAGGTCAGTCAAACAGCTGTGAGCTTCTCAATTTGAATCCACCAATCAGAGAGGCTGTGTGCTTTTTCCCGCCAAAACTGGTGCACCAAGTGCAGGCTTTTACACATGCAGCACAGAGAGAGACAGGATTTTTGCAGTGTATTTACCATAGTCAGGATTCCCCTCAACCAAACAGCCATAAATTCCTAACCGTAGGGGCTAGAACAGTCATTCTTAGACCGTTTTGTTCAGAAGACATGGGGGAATCTTGAAATGTTGACCATTTAAAATAAAAATATGAAATATTATAGATATATGACATAGATGATTGGCTGGCTGGGAAGCCATGAAGGCCCCAATATGCAAATTTGAATGTGTCAGGCCTCAGATATGATTGGCTGGCTGGGAAGCCATGAAGGCAACAATATGCAAATTTTAATGTGCTAGCCCTCAGATATGATTGGTTGTCTTAGAAGCCATGAATGCCCCAATATGCAAATTTGAATGTGCCAGCCCTCAGATATGATTGGCTGGCTGGGAAGCCATGAATGCCCCAATATGCAAATTTTAATGTGCCAGCCCTCAGATATGATTGGCTGGCTGGGAAGCCATGAAGGCAACAATATGCAAATTTGAATGTGCAAGCCCTGAGATATATGATTGGTTGTCTTAGAAGCCATATAAAAAGCAATAAAACTGTACTATGATTTGGTAGAAAAACTATAATTAATCAAAAATACTATATTTGGCAGAAATACTATTTTTTTGGCAGAAACACTATATTCAGCACAAATCTTATGAAATAGCAGAAATAGTATGATTTAGCAGAAATGCTTTATTTAGCACAAATACTGAAAAGCAGCAGAAATGCTATGACCTAGCACAATAGTAATAACTTAAATAGAAAAATTGGAAAAGCAAAATGGACAGCTGAAAAAATCCTGAACATGCTAAGGGTCCCTCAAATGTAATTGTTAAATGAAAAAAAAATCAGCAAAAAAAAAGTATAACAGTCACACAATCACAAATATATACACATATGGAAGCACACATGTACAGAGAGACACACACAGGATCAAATTCAGTCAACCAGTCTAAATATATTGAATTTAAATCATACAATAAGATGCTCCCATAAAAACTCTCTCTCGCCCTCTCTTTCTCTCTCTCTGTCACACACACACACACACACACACACACACACACCCCCACGGAGAGAAAAGTAAGTTTCTAGGTCAGTCAAGCAGCCTGGGAGCTGCTAAATTTGAATCCACCAATCAGAGAGGCTGTGTACTTTTTCCCGCCAAAACAGGTGCACCTGCTTACACACAGGCAGCACAGAGAGGGACAGGATTTGTGCTGTCTATTTTCCATAGTGAGGACTCCCCTCAAACAAATGGCTATAATTTCCTAACCGTAGGGGCTAGAACAGTCATTCTTACACCGTTTTGTTCAGAAGAGATGGGGGAATCTTCAAGTGTTGACAATTTATCATTAAAATATGAATTATTGAAGATATTTAACTTCTAATGCACCATAACTGAGTAGAGGCAAAGCGAAAACTGCCTTGACTTGCCCTCAAACAACGCTTTCTAACTCTAAATCTATTTGGAGTATCGATATCATTCTTTCACCGTAAGAGACAGCAGGCTTTGGTGAACAGTCATGGAAATTTTCAGGTCTCTGTGGAAATCCATCAAAAAGATATGATGAGAGAAAAAAGTGCCTCATTTCCAGAGTCTGAAATCTGAAGAAATCTGAGCGAGGGAAAAATTTCCTACCCTCAAACAAACCCAATTTGTGGCCAAATGGTAATAGGTGAGAAAAAAATTCTTGAATTGTGAGCGTCAGGAGTGTCTGAAGATATATTGGCACAAGCCTCATGTCTTAACTTCGCTTCGTTCGGGAGATATGACGATTCAAAAATGCCTCTCATTACAGAAATCCAGCGGTGATTTTGAACAAACTCTCCATTGACTTTGTATGGAGAGTTTTGAGACTTTGTGTTAGTCTGAGGAGATTTGCCAAAATTCTATAAATCCCACAACAATGATAGTGACATTTTCTGAAAGCCAACAACAATACCTACGTTTTGATGTATAATTTGTGGGGGTTTAGTGAAAATTGATCAAGTAGCAAGAAGTTGTTCGGACATGAAGAGAAGACTGCAAAACTTTCAGTGGCCCACTGAAAGCCAAGTGCATAGCAACCATAACAACGCATGTATTTTGTGAAAAATCACAAAAATGAAACTCAAAACTTAAAGAGGGACAATATGAAAATGGTAACAGATATGAAAAAGCTGAATCATACAAGAATAGCAGAAAAATTTGTGAACATTTTAAAGTTTGAATGGTTGTTCTAGGTGAAAGTATGATGAAGTAGTTAAGTTTTTAAAAAAAAGCAAGTTTTAGCAGAATTTTGGAAGTTTTCCATTCATTTCAATGGGACAAAAAATTGCACAAAAAGCTTAATATTTTAAAAAGTATAATAGCAGAAAATACCAAAAGTCATAGCACACATTAGCAGAAATAGCAGAATAGTTTAAAATTTGAACGGTGAAAATCGGCTGAAAATTGTGGAAGTAGTTAAGTGCCAAAAAACCTACAAAAATTGGCAACTAGAATAACTAGAAAAATTTGCATTTCCTGCGAAAATGCTGTGTGGATGCCTTAACGCTGATGCTGTCTGCTAAAAAAAGCTGAAAAAGCTGAAAACTTGCAAAAAGTTGTATGGCGGTGAAGAAACAGGTGAAGAAGCAGAAATTTGTGCTGAAAAGTGGTGAAAAGCAAAAAATTCTACTGAAAAGGGGTACAGAAGCTGAAATCTGTGTTGAAAAGCGTTACAAAAGTTCAACTGTGAACTAAAAACATTTTTGCCACAAGCAGGATTTGAACCTGGGCCTCCCGCTCTGAGAATGCCTGCTCATCGCACTGAGCTAAAACACAGCTCAATCGGGCAAGGAAAACTAGTGACCCCACCTAAAAGGGGTGAAAAAACTGAAAATTCCGCAGAAAACAGAAGAAAAAGCAAAAAATGCTGAAAAGAGGTGAAAAAGCTCAAAATACTGCTGAAAAGAGGTGAATCAGAAGAATTTCTGCAGAAAAGAGGTAAAGAAGCAGAATGTTGCACTGAAAAGAGGTGAATGAGCTGAATTTCTGATGAAAAGATTACTTTTCTGAAAAGAGCTGAAAAAGGTAGGATTTGTGCTGAAAAGGGTTGAAAAACTAAAAAAATTTAGCTGAAAAGGGGTGAAGAAGCTGGAAATACAGATGAAAAGGGGTAAAGAAGCTTTTGAAATTTGTGTTGAAAAGATTTTAAAAAAATTTTAACTGTTAACTGAAAAAACTGTTGCCATAAGCGAGATTTGAACCCGGGCCTCCCATACTTTGAACATAGTATTTATACTAAAACATAGTCTTTCTTCTAAATCATAATATTTAAACCAAATGACAGTATTTCTGCCAAATCACATTATTTCTGGTAAATCACAGTGTTTGTGCCAAAGCACAGTGTTTGTACCAAATCATAGCATTTGTGACAAATCATAGTATTTAGCTAAATCATACAATTTGTGCTAAAACATTATTTATGATTTAGCAGAAAAACTGGGACTTGGTAGAAATACTATGATTTACATTAAATACTTTGACTTAGCAGAAATACTATAATCAAGCAATCAGTACTATAATCAGTACTACAGCATAGCAGAAATTCTATCATTGAGCAACATTACTAGGATTTCGCAGAAATACTATGTTTTGGCAGACACTATGATTTAGCAGAGATAATATGATTTGGCAGAAATACTAAACTTTGGCACAAATACTATAATTGAGTACAAGTACGATAAGATAACAGAAATACTATGAATTAGCAGAAATACTATGTTTTTGCAGAAACACTGTAATCTTGCTCAAATACTATGAAATAACAGTAATACTATTATTTGGCAGAAATACTACATTTTAGTACAAATACTATGACAAAGCAGAAATGCTATGACTTAGTAGTAATACTATAACATAACAGTTATACTTCAATTTTGCAGACATACTATGTATTGTCACAAATACTATGATTTGGCACAAATGCTATGATTTAGAAGAAATACTATGATTGGGTACAAATACTGCTATTTGGCAATGATACTGCGTTTTAGCACAACTACTGAGATTTGAATGAAATACTATGACTTTGTACAAATACTGTGCTTTGGCACAAATACCATGATTTGGATAGAATATTATAATTTGAAACAAATAATATGATTTACCAGAAATACTATGTTTCTGAAAAAATACTATGATTTGGCAAAGAATACTATGCCTTAGTTATAATACTATAATATAACAGATATACCATGGTTGTGCAGACATTCTATGTTTTTAGACAAATATGGCAGAAATACTATGTTTTAGCACAAATACTATGATTTGGTATAAATATTATGATTTGGCACATATACTATATTCAGCAGATATATTATAACATAACAGAAATATTAATTGGGCACAAATAATATAATTTGGCACAAATACCATGATTTGGCAAAAATACTATGATTTAGCAGAAGTACTAAGATGTAGTAGAAGTACTTTGATTTAGCAGAAATACTGTGATTGAGGAGTAATACTTTAACATAGGACAAATATTGATACACATATACTATATTCAGCACATATACTTTAACAAATGATTTAAAAGAAATACTATGACTCCATACAAATACAATGGTATTGCTATAAATACTATGATTTGGCACAAATACTATATTCAGCAGATATACTATAACAGAACAGAACGTCTACGACTTAGTAGTTATGCTATAACATAACAGAAATATTAACTGGGCACAAATACTATAATTTGGAACAAATACCATGTTTTGTCACAAATACCATGATTTGGCAAAAATACCATGGTTTGGCACAAATACGATGATATGGCAGAAATACAATGGTTTGGCACAAATACTATGATTTGCTATAAATACTATAATTTGGCACATATACTATATTCAGTAGATATAATATAACAGAACGGAACGTCTACGACTTAGTAATTATGCTATAATATAACAGAAATATTAATTGGGCACAAATACTATAATTTGAAACAAATACCATGTTTTGTCACAAATACCATTATTTGGCACAAATACAATGATATGGCAGAAATACTATGATTGGGTACAAATACTATGATTTGGCAGAAAAACTGCATTTTAGCACAACTACTGAGATTTGATTGAAGTACTATGATTTAGAAGAAATACTATGACTTCGTACAAATACGATGCTTTGGTACAAATACTGTTTTGGTTTGAATACTGTTTTGGTTTGAATACTATGATTTGCAACAGTTAATTGCATAGCAACCATAGCAACGCATGTATTTTCTGAAAAATCACAATTTTGCAACTGAAAACTTAAAGAGGCATAAAATTAAAACGGTAGAAGATCTGAAAAAGCTGAATCACACAGGAATAGCCCAATAATCTGAGAACATTTTAAAGTTTGAATGGAGTTTCTAGGTGAAAGTATAAGGAAGTAGTTAAGTTTCAAAAACAAGCAAGTTTTAGCAGAATTGTGGAAGTTTCCCATTCATTTCAATGGGACAAATTAAAGGAAAAAAGTGTAATATTTTAAAAAGTATAATAGTAATAAACACCAAAAGTCATAGCACCCATAAGCAGAAAGAGCAGAACAGTATAGAGTTTGAACGGAGAAAATCGGCTGAAAACTGAGGCAGTAGTTAAAGTCCAAAAAACGTACGGAAGCAACTTGAAAAAGAAAAATGAAGAATAAAGAGAAACAGGAACTCAATAGTGTGGAAGCCCTTTGAGGGCATCCACACAACTAGAAAAATTTGCATTTCCTGCGAAAATGCAGTGTGGATGCTTTAAAGCTGAAGCTGTCTGCTGAAACTAGCTGAAAAAGCTGAAAAGTTGCAGAAATTGTAAAAACTTTGCAAAAGCAAAGGAACTTTGCTAAAATGTAGTAACTTAGCAGAACTGTAATATCTTAGAGGAAACATAATACAATAGCATAGCAGAACTTAGCAGAAATATTGTAACTTAGCAGAAACACAATAACTTCTCAAAAATACAAGAATTTAGGAGAAATAGTATAAGATAACAGAAAGAATATATTTAGCCAAACATTCTTGAACATTACAGAAATACTATGATTTAGAAAAACAGTACAACATAGAAGAAATGCTGTGATTTACCAGAGACACTGTAATATACTATGAATACTGTAATTTTATATAAATACTATGTTTTAGCAAAAATACTCCAGTTTAGCACAAATATTATAACATAGCAGAAATAGTATTCTATAGCAGAAATGCTATATTTAGAAAGAAAAATATAATATAGTAGAAATACTATGATTTAGCAGAAATCCTACAATATAGCTTAATAACAATGATTTAGAACAGATACTATGATTGAGCAGAATAGTAATAACTTAAGTGAAAATATTGGGAAGGTAAAATGACAAGCTGAATAAAAAGGAACATGGTTAAGTTTGCTCAAAACTCATTTTTGTTTACCTCTGAAAAAATAAAATAAAAATACATTTAGGAAAAAAAACAAATAAGAACAGCCAACAGATACATGCAAAATCAAATATTGTCTTAGAAGCCATATAAAAAGCAGTAAAACTTTACTATGATTTGGTAGAAAAACTATAATTAATCAAAAATACTATATTTGGCAGAAATACTATTTTTTTTTAGCAGAAACACTATATTTAGCACAAATCTTATGAAATAGCAGAAATAGTATTATTTAGGAGAAATGCTGTATTTAGCACAAATACTGAAAAGCAGCAGAAATGCTATGACTTAGCACAATAGTAATAACTTAAATAGAAAAATTGGAAAAGCAAAATGAACAGCTGAAAAAATGCTGAACATGCTAAGGGTCCCTCAAATGTAATTGTTAAATGAAAAAAAAAATCGGCAAAAAAAAGTATAACAGTCACACAATCACAAATATGGACACATATGGAAACACACAAGCACAGAGAGACACACACAGGATCAAATTCAGTCAACCAGTCTAAATATATTGAATTTAAATCATACAATAAGATGCTCCCATAAAAACTCTCTCTCGCCCTCCCTTTCTCTCTCTCTCTGTCACACACACACACACGCACACACACACACACACACACACACAGGGAGAGACAAGCAAGTTTCTAGGTCAGTCAAGCAGCCTGGGAGCTGCTAAATTTGAATCCACCAATCAGAGAGGCTGTGTACTTTTTCCCGCCAAAACAGGTGCACCTGTTTTTACACACACGCAGCACAGAGACAGGATTTGTGCTGTCTACTTTTCATAGTGAGGACTCCCCTCAAACAAACGGCTATAATTTCCTAACCGTAGGGGCTAGAACAGTCATTCTTACACCGTTTTGTTCAGAAGAGATGGGGGAATCTTAAAGTTTTGACAATTTATCATTAAAATATGAATTATTGAAGATATTTGACTTCTAATGCACCATAACTGAGTAGAGGCAAAGCAAAAACTGCTTTGACTTGCGCTCAAACAACGCTTTGTAACTCTAAATCTATATGGAGTATCGATATCATTGTTTCACCGTAAGACACAGCAGGCTTTGGTGAACAGTCATGGAAATTTTCAGGTCTGTGTGGAAATCCATCAAAAAGATATGACGAGAGAAAAAAGTGCCTCATTTCCAGAGTTTGAAATCTGAAGAAATCTGAGCGAAGGATGAATTTCCTACCCTCAAACAAGTGTAACTCATCTCAGAACGGTAATAGGTGAGAAAGAAATTCTTGAATTGTGAGCGTCAGGAGTGTCTGAAGATATATTGGCACAAGCCTCATGTCTTAACTTCGCTGCGTTAAGGAGATATGACGATTTGAAAATGCCTCTCATTAGAGAAATCCAGCGGTGATTGTGAACAAGCTCTCCATTGACTTTCTATGCAGAGTTTCCAGACTTTGTGTTGGTCTGAGGAGATTTGCCAAAATTCTATAAATCCCACAACAATGATAGTAACATTTTCTGAAAGCCAGCAAAAATACCTACGTTTTGATGTATAATTTGTGGGGGTTGAGGGGAAATTGAGCGAGTAGCAAGAAGTTGTTCGGACATGAAGAGAAAATTGCAAAAGGTACAGTGGCTCACTTAGAACCAACTGCATAGCAACCATAACAACGCATGTATTTTGTGAAAAATCACAAAAATGAAACACAATACTTAAAGAGGGACAATATGAAAATGTAACAGATATGAAAAAGCTGAATCATTCATGAATAGCCCAATAATTTGTGAACATTTTAAAGTTTGAATGGTTGTTCTAGGTGAAAGTATGAGAAAGTAGTTAAGTTTAAAAAAAAAGCAAGTTTTAGCAGAATTTTGGAAGTTTTCCATTCATTTCAATGGGACAAAAAATTGCATAAAAAGCTTAATATTTTAAAAAGTATAATGGCATAAAATACCAAAAGTCATAGCACCCATCTCCTGAAATAGCAGAATATTTTAAAATTTGAACGGCGAAAATAGCACAAAAATTGTGGAAGTAGTTAAAGTCCAAAAAACATAAGAAAAAAAGCAACTTGAAGAATAAAGTATAAAGAACTAGAAAAATTTGCATTTCCTGCGAAAATGCTGTGTGGATGCCTTAACGCTGAAGCTGTCTGCTGAAAAGCTGAAAAAGATGAAAAGTTCCAAAAAGTTGTATGGTGGTGAAAAAAAAAAATGTCACCCTGAGCAGGATTCGAACCTGGCCCTCCTGGGCACAAGGCGGCTACTCATCTCACTGTGCCAAATTCACTCTCACAAGGTGGAGAGTGGAGATGGAGAGACTGACAATTATGGTGAAATGAGCAGAAACTGCTGAGAATTGTGCTGATAAGAGGTGAAAAGGCTGAAAAGAGGTGAATCAGCAGAATTTCTGCAGAAAAGAGGCAAAGAAGCAGAAACTTGCGCTGAAAAGAGATGAATCAGCAGAGTTTCTGCTGAAAAGAGTTTTTTTTTCTGAAAACAGCCAAAAAAGCTGGAATTTGTGCTGAAAAGGGCTGAAAAAATTGAAAATTTTGCTGAAAAGGGGTGAAGAAGCTAAAGTATACCAAATCAAAGTATTTGTGCCAAAACATAGTGTTTCTGCCATATTGTGGTACTACTACATTACAACATGAATACGGATTAAAGATGAAAGAAACTGGCAACAAATTCCTCCACTACAAACCAGTCTGATACCACTTCTTTGCAGTGTTCATGTTTACTAAGGCACTACCCAAAAGGCGCCACAAGAGGGCACTCCAACACAAGAGATGAGGTGAATGAGCAGAATTTCTGCTGAAAAGAGGCAGAAGGTTCTGTATGTAGAAAAAGAAACACTGTTGAACCATGTCTGAAATAAATAAAGAAATGAAATGAAAGAACAACCTGGTTCTGCTCAAATTCACCAGTCAGAGGTACTGCCTCTGTCTGCTTCATCAGGCTGTGTACTTGTTTCTGCCATGGAGCGTTAACAAGAATCTGAGGTCCATATTAGAAAAGCTGCTAAAATCATAAAACTTTGCAGAATTGTAATAAATTAGCAATATAAATTACAGGTCTGTGATAGTGTATAAATTTGTAGTGAAAAAAAAAAAACGTGGACCAAGGTGGGATTGAACCCACGACCTTTGAGCTGCAGAGCTGTGTCATTACTGATTGCGCCACCTGGAAAGGGGGCGGCGGTCTGAAAGACAGATACTTGGGCAGTCAGAAAATAGATCGCGATGAGAGGCGAAAAACGCCGTTTTTTGGAGTTACAAAACGTCATGTAACTCAAAAACTAGGAGGGCTAGCAGCATAATTCTTGTACTGGGTGAATCAGCAGACTTTGGTGTATTTTGACTGTGATTTTCATAGCTCTTTCTACCTCTGTCGCGGAGATATGACGAGAGAAGAAACGGCTTCATTTCCAGAGTTTGAAGACTGAGAGGAGGACAGATTTCCACCCCCCAAACAAACGTAATTTATTGCTTAACGGTAAGATAATTGTAAAAACTGCTTCCACTGTGAGTGTCAGCAGTGTCTGAAGATATATTGGCACAAGCCTCATGTCCTAACTTTGCTTTGTTAAGGAGATATGGCGATTTGAAAATGCCTCCTGTTACAGAATTTCAGCTCTGAATTTCAAAACCTTCCCATAGACTTTGAATGGGGAGTATCCAGACCATGTGTCACTTCGAGGCAAATTGCGAAAAAACGGTAAATCTCACAATAAAGATAGTAACATTGTCTGAAAGCCAGCAAAAATACCTACGTTTTGATGTATAGTTTATGGGGGTTGAGTGAAAATTGAGTGAGCAGCAAGAAGTTGTTCGGACATGAAGAGAAGTTTCAGAAAGGACCAGCACTCACTCTGAGTTAATTGCACAGAATTGTGGAAGTTTCCCATTCATTTCAATGGGACAAATTAAAGGAAAAAAGTGTAATATTTTAAAAAGTATAACAGTAATAAACACCAAAAGTCATAGCAGTCATTAGCAGAAAGAGCAGAACAGTTTAGAGTTTGAATGGAGAAAATCGGCTGAAAACTGAGGGAGTAGTTAAGTGCCACAAAACGGAGCAACTAGAAGAATAAAGATAAAGAATAAAGAGAAACAGGAACACAATAGTGTGGAAGCCCTTTAGGGCATCCACACAATAAAGAGAAACAGGAACTCAATAGTGTGGATGCCTAAAGCATCCACACAATAAAGTATAAAGAATAAAGAGAAACAGGAACTCAATAGTGTGGATGCAAAAAGCATCCACACAATAAAGAGAAACAGGAACTCAATAGTGTGGAAGCCCTTTTAGGGCATCCACACAATAAAGAGAAACAGGAACTCAATAGTGTGGAAGCCCTTTTAGGGCATCCACACAATAAAGAGAAACAGGAAAACAATAGTGTGGATGCCCTCAAAGGCATCCACACAATGAATGAATAATCCCAGCAGTCACCTGAAGGTGCTTTCTAATGTACAGACTCTGACCTAACCTTAACCCTCAGACGTACAGCTTGCTACAACTCTGGACTTAATGAAACTAAACATGGAGGGTTGGTGACGTCGGGCTGCTGTCTGGTGGTTAGCTGCAGAGCTGGGGTGAGGTTATGAACACAACAGCAGAGGGGTTGAGGGTTAAACTGTTCTCAGTTTATGCTGAGGGTTCCTGATGGGTGGAGACAAACGCCGTCATACTCCATCCAGAGAAGGTCTGAGAGGATACACTCACAGCTCGAAGCCGTCATTCATGTTTGGATGACTTCAAATCACAACAACAGTCACTTTATAGTGTAAGGTAGACCCTACACTGATCCTCGACTTCATGTCTCAGATATGTGGAGTCTGTGACAGTGAGCGTACGAGCTGCACTTACACTAACTGCGTGCGTAAAGACAAGCTGCACATGAGCAGAACCAAAAGCCAAGCCCACTGCCAAAGCCTACTCCGTGCTCGTTAACACAAGCAGTACATCAGTAGATACGCACAAGCTTCGAAGCCACCAGCTGCCCAGCATGCAACACTTTGTGTGTCTGTGCACGCAGGGCTGCTGCAGTATCACGAAAAGACTCACGGTGATTATTTCACAATAACATTTTTGTGTTTTTCATCTTGTTTTAACAAAATTAATCAGAATTAAAATGAGTAAAAATCATTATTTATACAGCGCCAAATCACAACAGCCGCCTCAAGGTGCGTTATATTGTAAGGTAGACCCGACAATAACACATAAAGAGAAAAACCCAACAATCATATGGAATGATAAATGGCCTGATTCTTATATAGCCCTTTTCTACTCTCCCGGAGTACTCAAAGCGCTGTATACAACATGCCTCATTCATACCCACTCATACAAGCACTTCTAAACACAAGTGCAAACTAATCTACATTCACACGCCGATGAACGCATCGGAGGGCAACTTGGGATTTGTATCTTGCCCAAGGATATTTGACATGAAGGCCGGGGTAGCCAAGGATCGAACCACCAACCTTCCAATCAGTAGCTGATCTGCTCTACCACCTGAGCTACAGCCACCCCCATATGACCCCCTATGAGCAAGCACTTTGGCAACAGTGAGAAGGAAAAACTCCCTTTCAATAGGAAGAAACCTCCGGCAGAACCAGGCTCAGGGAGGGGCGGGGCCATCTGCTGTGACCGGTTGGGGTGGGAGAAGGAAGACAGGATAAAGACATGCTGTGGAAGAGAGACAGAGATTAATAACAAGTGTGATTAAATGCAGAGAGGTGTATAAACACACACCGTTCTCATTATCATAGAAACTCCACGAGGTGAGATCTTGCGTGGAGCTCCAGACTGAGGGAGATGGGCGGTTATTTCATGGTTCTTCCCTTTGCGAATTATCGCACCACCTGTTGTCACCTTCTCACCCAGCTGCTTGGCGATGGTCTTGTGTTCCGTTCCAGCCTTGTGTAGGTCCACAGTCTTGTCCCTGACGTCCTTGGAAAGCTGTTTGGCCCCGGCCATGGTGCAGAGTTTGAATCTGGACATAGTGATTGCTTCTATGGACAGCTGTCTTTCATACAGGTAACGAGTTGAGAAGGCTCCCAGTGTCAGCTCGTTACCTGTATGAAACACACCTGGGAGCCGGAAATCTTGCTGACTGATGGGGGATCAAATACTTATTTCCATAATGAAAATTACAGTGAAGAAGTTCATGAAGTCATTATTGAGCTCTGACGTTTTGTCAGCCTGGCTCCAGTGAAGCCTGTTTGGGAGCTGACACAGTCTCTATGGAGATGGGTTTTTGGGGGGGTAGCAGGAGGAGAGAAGCTGCAGAGAGGCGTGTAAGACTGCAACTCTGCTTCCTGGTCCCAACTCTGGATAGTCATATTTTGGGGGGTTTAATAAATTGGTCCATATTCCTAGAAATGAGAGCTGCTCCATCCAAAGTGGGATGGATGCCGTCTCTCCTAACAAGATCAGGCTTCCTCCAGAAGGTTTGCCAATTATCTATGAAGCCCACATCGTTTCTGGGACACCACTCAGACAGCCAGCAATTTCAGGAGAACATGCGGCTAAACATGTCACTCCTGGTCTGATTGGGGAGGGGACCAGAGAAAACTACAGAGTCCAACATTGTCTTGGCAAAGTTACACACCGATTCAATATTGATTTTAGTGACCTCCAATTGGCGTAACCGGGTGTCGTTAAAATAAGCCGAGATACCTGCCAGTCTCTCCATTACAGCGCTCACCTTAGTGTCTCCACCTTCAGGTCACTGCTCTTGGTCTGTGGTCATGTGACAAGCAGGTGTTCATTATCAGCGGCAGAGCCTTCCTGTCTGAGACGCCGTCTCACACGCTGCTTCCTGTCTGTTTGTAGTGTGTGTGTGAGACTGACACATTAGCTGATAATCCCTGGGTAATCCTCTGTGTTAGCAGTGGGCTCTGATTAGCCCCGCCTGCTGATTGTTAATTAACCGAATCCCTCGTTACAGCCCGATGACAGAGCCCACTCAGCTGTTGACATGACGACGGTTACTGCAGATACGGCCTCCCTCTGGGCAGCTGTGAGGGTGGGTGTGTGTGTGTGTGTGAGACAGTGAGTGTTTTTTAATTTCAGGACAAGTCTTAATTTCCTGTTAGTGAGGTGAGCAGTTTGCCGCCTGACTTCCTGCTTCAGAGCGGTACATGTGGGCGCTTTAATCTTTAACAGCAACACCATGAAATGTTTATGGAGCGGGAGATTGATGCTGCTGAATATTTGAACAGGTACGTTACCTGACCGGGGCCCCACGGCTCTGAGCGGGCTTCAGCAGGACGGTGACGGTGGAGTCGGTCTGATTCAGAGGAGACTCCTGATCGTACGCCGGCATCAGAGGAGCTGAGGAGGAGGAGGAGTTACAACATCTTCAGCTCATTCCTTCCTGATTTACCTTCACACTGAAGCATAGAGTGGAAATGACTCAAAGGCCTGGTGAGGAACAGAACCACACCCGAGTGCACAGAACACAGTGGAATCAGCTGATTCCTTCTAGCTACCCGAGTCCGGTCTGCCTGTTTACTCTCACTCGCCTGAACACTGTGACTGAAAGCTCCGCTGGGATTAAACACACGACTGGTTTTTCAAAATAAAATGTCAGTAAGAGCCAGTGAGAAGCACTATCAAGTTAACCCTTTCTCACCCAGCCCGACTTGTTTTGTAGTTTTGTCTGTAAAATGACATCTTTCAGGAAACATTTGAATTTTCTCTCTACTCCAGAGTTATGGTCATGTGAAGCATGTGTGGTAAAATCTAGGCGGAGCTGATTTCTCTGTCTGTGTTGAGACAGCAGAAACTTGTGAACGCTTTGTGCTACTGTGATACAAAAAATAAGCTCACCTCATCTTCTTTCATTGGAATTTTGTCCCTGGCACAAACAGCTACAGAGTTACAGTCATTTAAAGTAAAAACAACAATCTGCGCTCGTAGTTTGAAAGTCCTACCTGAGATCTTGGTGGTAAACTGGGTGATAACAGGGGGCCCAAAGCCTTTAACAGTGGAGGCTCTTATAGTGAAGGAGTACGTGGAGCCCGGGTAGAGGCCGGTGAACATGTGGCTTGTCTCATTGGCCGGTTTCAACACCTTGCCGCTCTGATTGGAAAGGTCAAACTCTGTGTCGAAGGAGCTCAAGGCTTTGTAGGATATCTGGGGAGAAGACAGACATCGGGACCCAGATGACTCACGGGGCCTGACTGGGAGACTGCAAAGCCTGCTGGGAGTTGTATGCATTTACCTCATACTGCCGGATCAGGCCATAGGTCTGCAGCGGTTCCCTCCAGCTCAGGCTGATCTGCTGCTCGTAGCTGCTGCCGAGGATCGAGTCCACGGGGACTGCCCCGGGAACTGAAACCAAAATGTCACCATAGGTTACCATCGGAGGACAACGCAGTAGACTCTACTGTGTTTCTACTGTGAAACTGTTGTGACTCTACTGTGATCCTATCACGGATCTGCTGCATTTCTACTAAGATTCTTCAGTGATTTTGCGGTTTAACTGCTGAGACTCTACTGTGATTCTCCTTTGATTCTACTATATCTCTACTGAGACTCTGCTGTGATTCCACTGTGACTCCAGGGAGAGTTTTACCATCCTCATCTGTCAGCACCACCAGTTCCTCGCTCTCCTTGCGTCCTTCGGGGTTGCTCAGGATGAGTCTCAGGCTGACGTTGGTGAAGGGTGGAAGGTTACGTACAGTGTGCGTCGGCATGGTGCTCCTTGTGTCATACACCTCCTCCTCCCGCACCTCCTCCTTCGCTGGCTCCCTGCAGGAGACACAGCAGGTGTTTTATTTCCTGTTGACACCTCCCTTCTTTCTACTCACAGTCTCCCACCTACCTGATTCCTGTGTAGGTAGGACATGGTAGTCTGAGGAACTTGGAAAGAAAGCTGGACTTTAAGTTTCATGAAGACGTTTCATCTGAGAAGCTTCTTCAGTTCTAAACCAAATAGTTGAGTGGTATTTATCTATTTATCAAGTTGTCCCTTATGAGGGACCCACTACTGATCATGTGACTCATCACTTTACCCAGTGGGTGAAAAAAGGTCATTATCCGCAGAGGTTTCAGGTGGACCCACTGTGAGACCTTGCCCCACCCTATCATGTGACTTGTTAAGATCAACGGCCCAGGATGTGAGTGGGTGTTTAGGCGTCTGGGAAGGATTGCAGATGGCAGACAGTTGGTGTGGTAAGCCCCGCCCTCTGTTCACAGTGGACATAGATGCTTCTTTCACTCGTCTCTCAAACCATCTGTCTTGTCTGTCCAACATGTGGACACTGGCATCCTCGAAAGAGTGACCTTTGGTAACACCTGACACCTCTGCTGATAATGACCCACACCTTGGCTCATGTGGTCACATGATCAATAGAGGTTCAACGTCCGTCATGAGTGACACCCCCGCTAGGGTTTAAATACCTGGGACTCTCCACCATTTAGTTTAGACTGAAGAAGCTTCTCGGATGAAACGTCTTCATGAAAGTTAAAAAAGTCCAGTTTCCTTCTTTCCCAGCACCTCAGAGCCCCTCCTATCTTCACCTGTTCACCACGCCCTCCATCCATCTGTGGTCCAACTCTCTATCTCTAACTTCTGCTGGGCCCTCCTTCTCTGTATGATTACTCTCTTCTGCCAATCATTGGCCCCTCCCTCTAACTTCATTCGGTTCATTACTATCTCTACCATTGGCACTTCCCTCTCTTCACCTGTTGGCCCCTCCCTCTTGCTTCCTGTGTGTACCTGCTCAGAGCCCCTGCAGGTCTGTAGCGGTACTGGACGGTCAGGTTGTAACTGTAGCAGCGTGTCACGTTGTATCCGAATGGTTCCCAGCGAACCGTCACCTGTTTGGACTGAATGTCAACGACTTCAAGATGCCGCGGGCCGTTCATCGGATCTGAAACCAACACGAAGAACACACAAACAGGAACATGTGATGAGGATAATGAATTGAGACACACCTGTGCTCACCTGTAGCCCTTCTTATCCTCTCCACAATGATGAAAGTAAACTGAAGCACCTGCCCTGTTGCTGCTGTTCTTAACTTCTGATGGATGTAAACGGGTTTGGTTTGATGGAGGATTCGAGCGTTTGTCCTTAAACTGCAGGAAACAGTGTGAACGTCATGTCGTCACGTCTCTAAAATCCTCTCAGTCTGTAAAGTGAAAACAGAGCTGGCGAAGGGCTCAGCTACGCTCTGCTGCCAACTGTCGCCAAACCGGCGCCTCGCTCTGGGGTCAGTCGGTGCTCAGCCAATCAGAGTTGCTAGGACCTCACCAGGTGACCTCTCTCTGAGTTTCTTCATCGCTCTGCGTTTTTATCGGCATGCCTCGTCTCCATCGGCTGACCTTCCTGTTGGTGTTAATGACTGAAGCAGCATGTGTACGTGTTGTATGACTGATAATCAAATGCAACGGAACAGCTCACTGCATGCACACCACACCACAAACATAACTATGCTTCTTACCAAAGCACGACTGCAAATCCTGACATCCATCTACATGTCCGCAGGAAAAACACCTCCTCGTTACAGTCTGCTTCACTTACATTTGGGCTTTGCTTTTCCCCAGCCAGTGAGATGATGTGAGGAAAAACCTCTGTTTGTTTCTTTTTGTTGTCCATCACACACGTCCATCTGTTTTCTTACAGACATGCTGATGGATGTTAGGACTCCCAGTCGTGCTTGGTAAGAAAGATTTATGTTTGTGGTGTGAATGTTTCGAGCTGTTGCAAACTGTTTGGGCAAAGAAAGATGATTTCACTGCATAAAATAGCTGATGCTCAGCACACTTGACCAGACGAGGAAAAATCCAGCCAGTGGGTCTGGTGACTCAAACAGGCTCTCCTCCTCCTCCACAGCCCTCATTTATAACGTCCTTTACAAACACCAACATCACAGATAACAGCTGGATTTTACTGTTTCAGTGCAGGGAACAGCCACTTCCTGCTACAGACACAGACAGTAAAGTGGACAGCCTGTCCTGGTTTAACATGAACTCACTGCTGCAGCACTAAAGTGATCTCCTCACACTCATGTTTAGTTTGAGTGTCCTTATTTTCCTCTGAGGTATCCATCCTGTCACTAGTTAGCTAACATAAACTAAGGTGAGTCTGTTAGCACCAACCAATCACATGACGTCACATCACGTACTGACAGAAGATGGCGCTGAACATGACCCGACATCACAGACAGACTTAGGTCTGTGAGACCAGGCTCAGTGAGGTATATTAGCCTTTATGTGTAAAGAGTTTCATGTCCATTTTAATGAGTGAAATTCTGGGATTTCATCAGCAGGTAACTGTGCCTGTGTGATGCTCCCCTACAACATGAAAACTGATCAGCTCATAATTCAGCGCTCCACACAAACATAGAAACAGAAACAGATGATCAGTAGGGATGGTCTGTTTCCCAGTCACCCTGCATGTTCCCTGTTTATCACGCGTGTCTCCAAACAGGCAGAAACATATAAAACCAGTGGCTGTTAACTAAACCCGAACCTCACAGCATCACCAACATCCAGCTGGATAGAAGCCTGAGGAGTGGACCAATCGGTATCCAGCACTGCAGACTCCACCCTGACGCTTCACTGAGGACGGAAACAGACTTCAACTCAAACTTTATTAACACACAGCCTGAACACAGACGGAACCATCTGGGAACCATTACAGCCTGTCCAGTCTGGGCTCCTCAGAACCACACAGACCCTAAGCTCCCCCCACCTCCCCCGCCTCCCACCTCTGAGCCTCCAGCAGAGACTTTAACCAACACTGGAAAAAACCCGAGCTCCCTCTGAGACACAGAGAGATTAAAGGAGGCTTCGAACTGCGCACGCACACACGCACACACACATGTACATGGTCTTTCTAGTGGCCAATCTAAGTGCTTTATTTCAAGATGACAGACAGCGATCCACTCAGAGGGGGAATGATAGATGAGAGCAGGAAAGAGCAATTTCTCCTGACAAATCCCCTGTGTGTGTGTGCGTGTGTGTGTGTGTGTGTGTGTTTTCAGGTATTTTCTGCAGCTGGTGAACAATACCTTTCCTGTTCTTTGTTGTCGTTTGTGGTTTTGTGTGTGTGTGTGTGTGTGTGTGTCTCAATAACAGGAAAGAAGTTTGCAGCCGCAATCGACCACACACACACACACAGACACACACACACACACAGACACGCACACCGCAGGCTTTTAGCTGAACACAATAGAGGCACTTGTGAGTTTCTGCACCTCGATTGTTGCTCTGAAAGAGAGATGTCGACTTAAATGCTCTGTCTGCAGGGAACACACACACACACTCACACAGAGACATCGCTAAGGCAACAATGTGGGTCGGGGGTCAAAGGAAGGAGGGGGGGGCATTGAGGTGGATCCTATTACCCATAATCCCTGAGGGGAGAGTGAACGCTATCACATAAAATCCTCCCATTCCCCTCTGATCAAACCTGTGTGTGTGTTTGTGTGTGTGTGGTCGTCATGGTTTCCATCCCATCATTTTTTGGGCTGACATTTAAATCTAACTTGGAGCCAGCACGCTCGGTCGCTGACATCACCAGGTAGTTTTCCACAACATGGTAAAAACTACAAATGACAACCATCAGGAACTACAGAGTGCCATGTTCACAGCATTCACTGATTACACCTACGTGTAATGAGATTAATGATTACACCAATGTGTACGCAGATTACTGATTACCCCATCGTGTATTCAGATTACTGATACTTTGACAAAGCTCAGATTACTGATGTTAGGTCGGACTGTGACAGTAAGGTGAACCTTTTCAGAGGTCAGACACCTGCAAAGGTAAGATGCTAACACCAACCTGCAGACTGAGAGTGAGCTCAGGGAACGGAGATAACAGCCAATCAATCGATCAGGACAGTAATCAATACATCTCTTTTTATCTTCTTCAGGTTTATTTTCTTTTAAAGGAAAATTAGATATTAGTAATAACAAAAAAAATTATTATGTTGTATTTTTATATTATTCTATATTAAATTATTTGTTTATTATTTAATATTTCACTTTTCTGGGTTTTTGGAATTGAGAAACCAAATGAATTAGAAGCCGAGGTTCTGGACAATTTCTTTTAAGATTTACAGACTAAATGTTGAAGTGCTAAATCTGATCAGAAACTTTCAGCCTAATCAATAATGAAGACGATGAAATGACATGGCTGAGTTTATTAAAGTAATGCTGCCTTCCCTCCTGGGTCCGGTGTAAAGAGCTGCTGCAGACAGAGTCACATTACAGAACGCTGTGTTTAGAGCTCCTCACTGTTTCACTGACGCAGCCTCAATGTCTGTTTATCACAGGTTCTCTCTATTGCCTCATTAGCTTCACTTCAGCCAAGACCAATGCTTTTATTCTGAAAGTATCGCAGCCTTCACAGTGATACTGCCGCAGCAGTCCGCTGGAGGCACCATTCATAACCATATCTGTGCCTCTCAGCTCAGACCCTTCTGCTTACTACAGAAGAGCCACGCCTTCAGGAACATCTCACAGATACACAAGTTCATTTGCATCATTACTGACTTAGGGAAGCTTTAACCCAACCTCTAAACTACCTGAACAGAAGTGGACTTCCCCCCATGGACCTGAAGTTATTAAGATCCTAACACGACTGCTCAAAGAAGTCCTGCCATTAATTAATTCTTCAATCTTAAATATGATCAACCTATCTCTAATAATCGGCTATGTACCACAGGCCTTCAAGGTGGCTGTAGTTAAACCTTTACTTAAAAAACATCTCTAGACCCAGCAGTCTTAGCTAATTATAGGCCAATCTCCAACCTTCCTTTCATATCAAACATCCTTGAAAGAGTAGTTGTCAAACAGCTAACAGATCATCTGCAGAGGAATGGCTTATTTGAAGAGTTTCAGTCAGGTTTCAGAGCTCATCACAGCACAGAAACAGCTTTAGTGAAGGTTACAAATGATCTTCTTATGGCCTCTGACAGTGGACTCATCTCTGTGCTTGTCCTGCTAGACCTCAGTGCAGCGTTCGATACTGTTGACCATAATATCCTATTAGAGCGATTAGAACATGCTGTAGGTATTACAGGTACTGCACTGCAGTGGTTTGTATCATATCTATCTAATAGACTCCAATTTGTACATGTAAATGGAGAGTCCTCTTCACACACTAAGGTCAATTATGATGTTCCACAGGGTTCAGTGCTAGGACCAATTCTGTTTACATTATACATGCTTCCCTTAGGCAGCATCATTAGAAGACATAGCATAAATTTTCACTGCTATGCAGATGACACGCAGCTCTATCTGTCCATGAAGCCAGGTAACACACAACAATTAGTTAAACTGCCGGAATGTCTTAAAGACATAAAGACCTGGATGGCTGCTAAGTTTCTGCTTCTTAATTCAGATCAAACTGAGGTTATTTTACTCGGCACTGAAAATCTTAGAAATATGGTATCTAAGCAGATTCTTACTCTGGACGGCATTACCTTGGTCTCCAGTAACACTGTGAGGAACCTTGGAGTCATTTTTGACCAGGACATGTCCTTCAACGCACATATTAAACAAATATGTAAGACTGCTTTCTTCCATTTGTGCAACATCTCTAAAGTTAGAAATATCCTGTCTCAGAGTGATGCTGAAAAACTAGTTCATGCATTTATTACTTCCAGGCTGGACTACTGTAATTCATTATTATCAGGATGTCCTAAAAACTCCATGAAAAGTCTTCAGTTAATCCAAAATGCTGCAGCAAGAGTCCTGACAGGGACTAGAAAGAGAGAGCAGATTTCTCCTGTATTGGCTTCCCTTCATTGGCTTCCTGTTAAATCCAGAGTTGAATTCAAAATCCTGCTCCTCACATGCAAGGTCTTAAATAATCAGGCCCCATCTTATCTTAATGACCTTGTAGTACCATATCACCCTATTAGAGCACTTCGCTCTCGCACTGCATGCCTACTTGTTGTTCCTAGAGTATTTAAAAGTAGAATGGGAGGCAGAGCCTTCAGTGCACTGGTTTCAATATCTAATAATTAGTAAATTACACACACACAAGTTGTGGACTCTGATTCTCCACATTACCAGGACGTGTTTGTTGCCCACATGAGTCTTTTTTTAATCTTCTGCTGGGTTTAAAAAGCTGAACTCGTCTCCCTCTGCGTTTCTGAGCCTCCCTTTTCCTGTGACCTTTTCAGCCAACACGACCCTGACTGATGGAAACAGATTTCCAACATTCACCCTGCTGACACACACACACACACACACACACACACACACACACACACACACACAGCTGGTGCTTTGTTCTCAGTGAAAAGCAGGAAATTTCAACCTTTCAGAGTTTTACGATTAGAACCTCGCTCTCTCCTCGTTTATCACGGCATTTCTTTGGAGCTGGATGTTAAACGATAAACATGATTGCAGTGAAATAACTTTTCTTCCATAGAATTATGAAACCCAGTCAATATAAAATCGACAGAAGTCATTTTGTTCCACATTGTCCAGCCCTTTTCTTTAACAGATATTAACCGAACTGAGCTCATATAAATGGCGCCAAACCTAACGCCCCCTACAGGCTGTGACCATAAACACTTTCCAGCTAATGACATGCTGCAGATATGTGCATAAATCAGTGATGCTAATGTTTTTGTATAAGGAACAAAGCACCTTTCAGAAAGTGACGCACACACACAGAATTATTACTGCTCTGTTTTTTCTGTGGATGTTCTGAGGTCACTTCCTGTCTGATGGAATGTCCACACTCTTCCTCATGCCGCTGTCACATGTGTTCAGTTTAAACACCTTAGAAGAAGAACAGATTACAGGCAGAGAGACGAGTGATGAACATCTGAAGGTGACTTTAGGATGAAGGAGAGGAGGAGGAGGAGGAGGAGGAGGAGAGGTTTAATTTTTCATTTCAAGGAGATCTAATATGAGAGCAGGGATGAAAATGAGGAGGAGGAGGAGAGATGAGAATCAGTGATGGATGATCGAAGGCGCTGACCAGAACAGCCGCTTTGTGGGAGAGCAGCTGGAAACCAGTGAATCCAGTCTAAATACAGATTAGGTTCTCCATATCCTGTGAGCTCAGCACTGATCACAGATCAGCTTTTACACACCAAACATGACGAGAAAACACAAAGATAAATCTGAATTCATCAAGACGTCCAGGCTAAAAACTCTTAACGAGCGTCGTGTTCAACTGACTGATAACAGGCCAGCGTGCTGACGCAGCATCTGTGGTACAGCACGTCACCCACAGAGGGCGCCGCCTCCAGTCATGAGCCCCTGTTCAGCTCCTGCTGATTGACATGCTGACGTCAGATCAGATTCTTAAAACCAGAGACACAAGGACACTCCCAGTGCATGCTGGGAAGTCTGATATCTCTTTTCTTCCAGCAAAGAGCCAAGGGCACTGAAGCAGAAATATGTGGAAATTCTCATGTTCTGTGTGTGGAACAGGTGAACGTTCCGCTATGAATGTTCTGCTACACCTGAACGTTCTGCTACAGGAGAACATGGTGCTATGAATGTTCTGCTACACATGAACGTTACGGTACAGGTGAGCGTTCTGCTACGAACGTTCTGCTACAGGTGAACATGGTGCTATGAATGTTCTGCTACAGGTGAGTGTTCTGCTATGAACGTTCTGCTACAGGTGAACGTGGTGCTATGAATGTTCTGCTACAGGTGAGCGTTCTGCTATGAACGGAACGTTCTGCTACAGGTGAACGTGGTGCTATGAATGTTCTGCTACACCTGAACGTTACAGTACAGGTGAGCGTTCTGCTATGAAAGTTCTGCTACAGGTGAATGTTCTGCTATGAACGTTCTGCTACAGGTGAACGTGGTGCTATGAATGTTCTGCTACACATGAATGTTACGGTACAGGTGAGCGTTCTGCTATGAACGTTCTGCTACAGGTGAACATGGTGCTATGAAAGTTCTGCTACAGGTGAGTGTTCTGCTATGAACGTTCTGCTACAGGTGAACATGGTGCTATGAATGTTCTGCTACACATGAACGTTACGGTACAGGTGAGCGTTCTGCTATGAACGTTCTGCTACAGGTGAACATGGTGCTATGAATGTTCTGCTACAGGTGAGTGTTCTGCTATGAACGTTCTGCTACAGGTGAACGTGGTGCTATGAATGTTCTGCTACACCTAACGTTACAGTACAGGTGAGCGTTCTGCTATGAACGTTCTGCTACAGGTGAACGTTCTGCTATGAACGTTCTGCTACAGGTGAATGTTCTGCTATGAACGTTCTGCTACAGGTGAACGTGGTGCTATGAATGTTCTGCTACACCTGAACGTTACAGTACAGGTGAGCGTTCTGCTATGAACGTTCTGCTACAGGTGAATGTTCTGCTATGAACGTTCTGCTACAGGTGAGCGTTCTGCTATGAACGTTCTGCTACAGGTGAACATTCTGCTATGAACGTTCTGCTACAGGTGAATGTTCTGCTATGAACGTTCTGCTACAGGTGAATGTTCTGCTATGAACGTTCTGCTACAGGTGAACGTTCTGCTATGAACGTTCTGCTATGAACGTTCTGCTACAGGTGAATGTTCTGCTATGAACGTTCTGCTACAGGTGAGCGTTCTGCTATGAACCTTCTGCTACAGGTGAACGTTCTGCTATGAACGTTCTGCTACAGGTGAATGTTCTGCTATGAACGTTCTGCTACAGGTGAGCGTTCTGCTATGAACGTTCTGCTACAGGTGAGCGTTCTGCTATGAACAGAACGTTCTGCTACAGGTGAATGTTCTGCTATGAACGTTCTGCTACAGGTGAACGTGGTGCTATGAATGTTCTGCTACACCTGAACGTTACAGTACAGGTGAACATTCTGCTATGAACGTTCTGCTACAGGTGAATGTTCTGCTATGAACGTTCTGCTACAGGTGAATGTTCTGCTATGAACGTTCTGCTACAGGTGAACGTTCTGCTATGAACGTTCTGCTATGAACGTTCTGCTACAGGTGAATGTTCTGCTATGAACGTTCTGCTACAGGTGAGCGTTCTGCTATGAACGTTCTGCTACAGGTGAATGTTCTGCTATGAACGTTCTGCTACAGGTGAACGTTCTGCTATGAACGTTCTGCTACAGGTGAATGTTCTGCTATGAACGTTCTGCTACAGGTGAGCGTTCTGCTATGAACGTTCTGCTACAGGTGAGCGTTCTGCTATGAACAGAACGTTCTGCTACAGGTGAATGTTCTGCTATGAACGTTCTGCTACAGGTGAACGTGGTGCTATGAATGTTCTGCTACACCTGAACGTTACAGTACAGGTGAGCGTTCTGCTATGAACGTTCTGCTACAGGTGAGCGTTCTGCTATGAACGTTCTGCTACAGGTGAGCGTTCTGCTATGAACGTTCTGCTACAGGTGAACGTTCTGCTATGAACGTTCTGCTACAGGTGAACGTTCTGCTATGAACGTTCTGCTACAGGTGAACGTTCTGCTATGAACGTTCTGCTACAGGTGAATGTTCTGCTATGAACGTTCTGCTACAGGTGAGCGTTCTGCTATGAACGTTCTGCTACAGGTGAACGTTCTGCTATGAACGTTCTGCTACAGGTGAACGTTCTGCTATGAACGTTCTGCTACAGGTGAACGTTCTGCTATGAACGTTCTGCTACAGGTGAACGTTCTGCTATGAACGTTCTGCTATGAACGTTCTGCTACAGGTGAACGTTCTGCTATGAACGTTCTCCTACAGGTGAACACTCTGCTATGAACGTTCTCCTACAGGTGAACATTCTGCTATGAACGTTCTGCTACAGGTGAACATTCTGCTATGAACGTTCTGCTACAGGTGAACGTTCTGCTATGAACGTTCTCCTACAGGTGAACATTCTGCTATGAATGTTCTGCTACAGGTGAATGTTCTGCTATGAATGTTCCCCTATGAACGTTCTGCTACAGGTGAACGTTCCGCTATGAATGTTCTGCTACACACTGACACAAACACATTCATGAACTTGCTCGCCTTCAGCTTTCATTTCTCATTTCGTCTCTCATGTCTGGATTTTATTCCGCGATCGTTCCCAGGGGAAAACAAACAGACGCTGCGACTCTGGGACAACAATGTCAACGTCCACTGAGACGTTCATCATGTCGGCAATCCTCTGAGCAGTGCTTGCTGTCTTTTAGCTCTGGTTTGGTCTCCACCAGCTGCTTGCTTAAAATCCGCTTGTCTCGCACTAATAAAGGCCTGATGACGACTTCTGAGCATTAGACAGCGGACACTTCGTAGAGCTGGACCATCGGAGTCGGAAGGAAGAAGACGGAAAGCCAGGCACAGAAGTAAAAGCACTAAAACGTCGGAGAGCTGAGCAGACCGTGAAAATCTGAGGTGGAAAGAGAAAAACCTCAAATATTCATGTGATATTTTTCTAAAAGCCTCAACAAACAGCACACACACTTTAATGGATGTTAACACACACACACACACAAGGTTTTTATTTCATGACTGATGCTCAACTCTTCATCTTTCTATAAACGGGAGGATTCCAGCTCGGCTCGCCTCGGCTTCTGGGTTCCCTCTGACTTCTGGCGCCACCAAACGTGCAGATTTTCAGTTTTACTCGATTTATCAATGTCTGCTTCTCAGGATCAGCTCTGAAACTGACACCTGGGCTTTTTACTTCCCTCAGCTTTAAATGTATTGATCATGTGCACCTGCTCGTCCAGCAGACAGATATCTCAAGAAACATTTAAAGATGTTATTGATTCATTTTGAGGCTCCACCCACATGGCGTTTGTATTCAGAGCTTTCCTCCCTCTGTCTTTAAAGGACTCACCGGCTCTGCAAACATCCGTTTTTCATGAATAAACAGATGAGTGAGCACACAGAGCACGGACATGGTTACAAAGTGTCCAGGTGCATGATGTTGTTGAGAATGTGTTTGATTGTTCTGCCGTGTTTACCTCTGACTACATACAGACTAAATGTAATAAAGTTTGTTTTTACATAAACATTACAGCAAAACATACAAGTATCATATTTTTATATTATTCATTCTGTGGGGTTTCTTTTGTTAAACCCAAGAAAATATGATAGCTCTCTTTCATCTTTGATCTCAGAAAACTTTTTAGAGATCACATTGATGGCAGTGTGTATGTGAATAATAATAATAATAATGAAGTAGAAGAAAGACTCCGCAGCCTTCTCTGGACGGCCTGAACTGAAGACAAATGTTTGTGACATCAGTGAAGCTTTATCAGTTTAGTTTATACATCAGAGGATGAATAAAGTTTGACTAAACACGGCGCAGATCACAGGAGGACGTTCAGACAGCCTCGCTGATCCTGATGGAAGATGAAGAGTTTGTCGCACTGATCAGTGATGAAGATGAGGGTATGAAGCAGAATGTGAAATGACGAAGTCCTGTTTATCTGCCACCACGCTGAGTCGCCTCACTGAGCTCTAAGTCCTAAAGCTTGTATGATGGACACACTCATCCATTATTGACGACACACACACACGCAGGCTGCTTCATAATTGATCAGCACTAAAATGAATAAATAAAAGTGAGTTGAAGAAAGAGACGAGTGTCATCAGAGCGAAAGTTGAGAGTGTGTGTGTGTCACAAGACTAACAGTCTGTGAGCTGTCAATCACACACACACACACAGTTTTTAACATATCTTTGGTTTCTCCGTGATTCCTGCTGTCAATTTCAGAGGAGGGCCTGCTTTAGTCTGGTGACAGTCCCAGAGAGGTGGACATTATCACAAAGACTGACACAATCACTTTGTTTTGTCATCTAGAACATACTAAGGAACCACAAAACTCTCACAGACTGTGATAACACTATCAAGGACCATTAGAACCTCATACAGATTGTGAGAACACTACCAAGTAAGTAAGTAAGTAAGTAAACTTTATTTATTAAGCGCTTTTCGCAGATAGACAATCACAAAGCGCTGTACATAAATATTAAAATAAACAATAAAATCGATAGACAATGTACACAATATAAAAGATCACATGTAAATAATGTAAAAAATATAAAATATGAAGAGATCAACAAAAGGCTTGTTTAAACAGAAAAGTTTTTAACTGTTTTTTAAAACAATCCACAGAGTCAAGCAAACGTAACTGTAGTGGTAAACTGTTCCACAGCCTTGGTGCAACAGACTGAAAGGCTCTGTCCCCTTTTGTCTTCAGTCGTGTACGGGGAACAACTAAGAGACTTTGAGTCTGTGAGCGGAGATGACGAGCAGCAGTGTATTTTATAAGAAGCTTGGATAGATAATCTGGGGCCTGGCCATTTAGTGCTCTATATGTTAAAACAAGAATTTTAAAGCGAATTCTAAACTCTATTGGGAGCCAATGTAAAGAATATAAGATGGGAGTGATGTGAACACGTTTGGTAGAACGAGTTAATAGTCTGGCCAAGGACCATTAGAACCTCATACAGATTGTGAGAACACTATCAAGGACCATTAGAACCTCATGCAGACTGTGATAACACTATCAAGGACCATTAGAACCTCATGCAGACTGTGATAACACTATCAAGGACCATTAGAACGTCATACAGACTGTGATAACACTACCAAGGACCGTTAGAACCTCATACAGATTGTGATAACACTACCAAGGACCATTAGAACGTCATACAGACTGTGATAACACTACCAAGGACCATTAGAACGTCATACAGACTGTGATAACACTACCAAGGACCATTAGAACGTCATACAGACTGTGATAACACTACCAAGGACCATTAGAACCTCATACAGATTGTGAGAACACTATCAAGGACCATTAGAACCTCATACAGATTGTGAGAACACTATCAAGGACCATTAGAACCTCATGCAGACTGTGATAACACTATCAAGGACCATTAGAACGTCATACAGACTGTGATAACACTACCAAGGACCGTTAGAACCTCATACAGATTGTGAGAACACTATCAAGGACCATTAGAACGTCATACAGATTGTGAGAACACTACCAAGGACCATTAGAACCTCATGCAGACTGTGATAACACTACCAAGGACCATTAGAACCTCATACAGACTGTGATCACACTACCAAGGACCATTAGAACCTCATACAGATTGTGAGAACACTATCAAGGACCATTAGAACCTCATACAGATTGTAAGAACACTACCAAGGACCATTAGAACCTCATGCAGACTGTGATAACACTACCAAGGACCATTAGAACCTCATACAGACTGTGATCACACTACCAAGGACCATTAGAACCTCATACAGATTGTGAGAACACTATCAAGGACCATTAGAACCTCATACAGGCTGTGAGAACACTACCAAGGACCATTAGAACCTCATACAGATTGTGATAACACTACCAAGGACCATTAGAACCTCATACAGACTGTGATAACACTATCAAGGACCGTTAGAACGTCATACAGACTGTGAGAACACTATCAAGGACCATTAGAACCTCATACAGGCTGTGAGAACACTACCAAGGACCATTAGAACCTCATACAGATTGTGATAACACTACCAAGGACCATTAGAACCTCATACAGGCTGTGAGAACACTACCAAGGACCATTAGAACCTCATACAGGCTGTGAGAACACTACCAAGGACCATTAGAACCTCATACAGATTGTGATAACACTATCAAGGACCGTTAGAACGTCATACAGACTGTGATAACACTACCAAGGACCATTAGAACCTCATACAGATTGTGAGAACACTATCAAGGACCATTAGAACCTCATACAGATTGTGAGAACACTACCAAGGACCATTAGAACCTCATACAGGCTGTGAGAACACAGCAGACCAAATCCACACCATCACCGCGTCACCAAGAGCAACTCGAGCTTTCATTAACACCATTAGCACAAAGACTCTCATCAGGGATCATTAGAAACTCAGCAAAGCTGTCAGAGCTTTATCAGCGCCAATGACAACTTCACCACAGACCATTGCAGCCTCCTCAATGACCGAAATAAAATCAGTGATCATCAGAACTTGACTGCTGGGCATGTTTTTCATTTTTCCTCCTGGAATAAGAGTCTCTCAGTTGGCTTGTACCAGGAAGTGCAACAAGAATCCACGTCCATGTAGGACAGCACACATGCGCATAACAGACTTCGAAAACACACTAAAAGATGAACCTGCTCCTCGCCGTCACAGCTCATTGTGACAGAACGCCTCTGAGGGTGGGGGCTATGGGGGGTGTAAAGGGGGGATTCTGCAGACAGATATGTTTATAGGAACATGACAGTGGCTGCGAGGTGTTGAAATGAGTCATGAAGCAGCAGGTCTGAGACGCCGGCATGTTGAAACCTGACACACTTGTTCACAGTGTTGCCACTGGAACAACTGACAGCAGGACTGGAAAACATCGAGTTTGGAGGCAAGCACATAAAAACACGTCGGCATCGGAAACGTCTGCATTGATTTTGATTCATATTTTGTTCAAACATGACTTTTTTATGTTAAAGTTTTTTATTATTTTTTTTTTCTTGAAGGAAATTGAAGTGAATGCTTTTATAATTATTACTGTGGAAAATAGAGGTGGTGTAATGCTGATATGAAAAAACTTGCACACTGTCTTTTAGGCTGAGATTGATGTTATCACTACCAAAAAAATAATATTGTGGTTTTCTTGAAATTATGATTGTTCTCTTACATTTTCTTGTATATCTAAGTGTCTGCTGATGTTCTTTGTTTAAAAATATAGTTTATCTTTGAAACACAGAGCTCTTTGTTGCTGTTGATAATGTGATCATGTAAAAAAACAGACATAATCAAACTGTTCACTATTATACTGACAATAATGTAAGCATATGGGTTATATTCCTTCTATAAATTCAAACACAGGTATGTGAATAAAAACAGATCAAATGAATCTGAATTGTGAAGACTGGCACTAATAATAATTACAACAAACAGAAACGTGTGGAACAAGCAAACACTCCACAGATGAAGTAAAAACTGCAGCAGCAATAAAAAGGCTGCACCTGTGTAATTAGCGAGCTAATTACTAATTACATCCAGTTTTTTGTTTGTGCACACACACACACACACACACACACACAGAGACACACACAAACACACACACCTGCAGCAGAGTGTGTTGGTGTGTTCATTCAGGAGATTAACTGCTAGCGTAGTGTGTACGCAGTAGCCATTAAGAGTTAACGAGTGTGATGCTAACAAAGCTGGCTGTCTTAATGAGCTCACCGTTAACCATTAGCCACCTGATGAGCTCAGTGCTAATGCAGCTTAGCACGGTACGCTAATGACTCAGCCATTAACCTCCTAATAAAAGCAGTGTGAGTGGAGCCACACGGTTAGCTGCTAGCTGCTAGCAATCACCTGAGGGTCTCTACAAAACAAAACCAACTATAATGACATGAAACGGCCCTCATCACCGATTATCTCCAGGGTTCGACCATGTGACCTCACTTTCACTCACCTGCACACTTGGTCCTGGCTCTGAGCGGTGGCCCGGGGTTCCCTGTGCCTCCGTCCAGGGGCCTGGTGAGGAGCACACTGATCTCGTACTCTGTGTCAGGGTCCAGATGCCCGATTTTATGAGTGGGCTTATCAACCGGTGTGGTGTCGATCAACATGCCTGCCGTTGTCCGATACTCAACCTGAAAGCAAGCACGATGTTACAGGTAGGCTGCCCCACAGCAGAACCTCCCCTGTGTCCACTAACACCCTTATCTGAGATAACGGTTCCCGGGCTACTGCCATACATAGTGGTATCTGGATTAAAAACCTAAGCCTTGTGCCCATACAGGGACAATGATTTAGCCTGCTCTGATCAGTGGACAGAAGTAGTCAAAATCACCTGACCAGGTAAAAAAACAAAACAAAAATAAAACATCTTCCTGGATCTAAACTTTCTTCGATACTTTTTATTTAGAAACATTTTTATACAGCAAAAAGAAAAAAAGGGAAACCAAAAAACAAACAAACAAAATATTATGAGGTCATGGGAAGACAAATATATGCACATATATACATCTGCACATACATACATACATAAATACTATAGTATTTTAAGTTCTATGCATTAAAGAATGCTGCCACAGTTTGTAAAGCCCAGCCATTTTCTCCAACGTCTCCTTCCCAAGTCCCCCTGAAGTCGTAGGGTGAAAGTCATACATTCCATCAATCTGTTTTCCACTACAGAACTAAAAAGACTTACAGTGGGAGGATCTTTACAAAGCCAGCATTTTGTTATAGCCTTTTTGGCAGATGCCAAAAGAATTCTCAGGAGATAAACATCATCTGTAACTAAATCTTCTGCAAAACATCCCAGATACATTGATGCAAATGTACAGCTTACATTAAATCCCAGTGCTTTGGAATTATTTTTGAAACTTCCAACCAGAAGGGTCGTATGGATGGGCAGGACCAGAATATGTGTCCATGATCTGCCATGACTTCCCCACAGTGTCCCCAGCACAGGGCAGGTGTGGCACTGAATTAGACTTTTGTTTAGGTGTTATGAAAAAGATCTAAACTTTCTTTGACTATTAGCCTGTTAAAGGGAACAGCAGGCTGATAAGCTAACAGAATATGCAATGTTAGCTAATGTCATAGCTGTAGCCACACTTCTGAATCAGTGACCAATCAGCACTCACCTCTCGCTCAATGATTGGTCCGTCCCCATTGATCGAGTTGGCGTTAAGTTGTATCCACAGGTAGGTGGCACCAACTGCTGTCAGCTGTGGAGGGGCGATGGGTACGGGGGGCTCTGAGGGACAAAGAACCAAGATCAGTCTGACAACACACACATGAACACGCACACACACATGCTCTTCTGGGTTTCACTAAACTCTTAACGAGGGAGGAAGGTGTTAACAAGACAATTAATATTTGTGACCTTCGGCGAAACACGGCAGACCTGGATTCTATTACCCAGAATCCCCGGTGGTGCTGCTCTACTTTGTCTTGACCCATTTCATCTCAAACACACACACACACCAGCCAGGATACAATGATGTCTGTTTTTCACGTTCAGGTTAATGTTCACCTGTGTGTGTGTGTGTGTGTGTGTGCGCGCGTGTTATTGTATCAAACACACATACAAAGTCTGAGTGACAGTTCAATCAGAGGTTTAATCGCCGGGGATTGTGGGGATATGTGTCAGGTCATGTGACCAACAAACACCTCCTCACCTGTCATGGTGTTCGTTTGCTGAGAAATGGCACACACACACACACACACACACACACACACACACACTTAATCCTGGTATTGATCAGCTCAGCTGTGAGTAATATTACTTGGATCTGTTTCTCACATCTACAGACACAAACTCAAATCTGAACTAAACAAATATACGGGTACATATACAGTGGCTTGCAAAAGTATTCGGCCCCCTTGAACTTTTCCACATTTTGTCACATTACAGCCACAAATATGAATCAATTTTATTGGAATTCCAGGTGAAAGACCAATACAAAGTGGTGTACACGTGAGAAGTGGAACGAAAATCATACATGATTCCAAACATTTTTTACAAATAAATAACTGCAAAGTGGGGTGTGTGTAATTATTCAGCCCCCTGAGTCAATACTTTGTAGAACCACCTTTTGCTGCAATTACAGCTGCCAGTCTTTTAGGGTGTGTCTCTACCAGCTTTGCACATCTACAGACTGAAATCCTTGCCCATTCTTCTTTGCAAAACAGCTCCAGCTCAGTCAGATTAGATGGACAGCGTTTGTGAACAGCAGTTTTCAGATCTTGCCACAGATTCTCGATTGGATTTAGATCTGGACTTTGACTGGGCCATTCTAACACATGGATATGTTTTGTTTTAAACCATTCCATTGTCGCCCTGGCTTTATGTTTAGGGTCGTCGTCCTGCTGGAAGGTGAACCTCCGCCCCAGTCTCAAGTCTTTTGCAGACTCCAAGAGGTTTTCTTCCAAGATTGTCCTGTATTTGGCTCCATCCATCTTCCCATCAACTCTGACCAGCTTCCCTGTCCCTGCTGAAGAGAAGCACCCCCAGAGCATGATGCTGCCACCACCATATTTGACAGTGGGGATGGTGTGTTCAGAGTGATGTGCAGTGTTAGTTTTCTGCCACACATAGCGTTTTGCATTTTGGCCAAAAAGTTCCATTTTGGTCTCATCTGACCAGAGCACCTTCTTCCACATGTTTGCTGTCCCCCCCACATGGCTTGTGGCAAACTGCAAACGGGGCTTCTTATGGTTTCCTGTTAACAATTCAATTCAATTCAATTCAATTTTATTTATATAGCGCCAAATCACAACAAAAGTCGCCTCAAGGCGCTTTATATTGTACAGTAGATAGCACAATAATAAATACAGAGAAAAACCCAACAATCATATGACCCCCTATGAGCAAGCACTTTGGCGACAGTGGGAAGGAAAAACTCCCTTTTAACAGGAAGAAACCTCCGGCAGAACCAGGCTCAGGGAGGGGCGGCCATCTGCTGCGACCGGTTGGGGTGAAAGAAGGAAAACAGGATGAAAGACATGCTGTGGAAGAGAGACAGAGATTAATAACAGATATGATTCGATGCAGAGAGGTCTATTAGCACATAATGAGTGAGAAAGGTGACTGGAAGGGAAAAACTCAATGCATCATGGGAATCCCCGGCAGCCTACGTCTATTGCAGCATAACTAAGGGAGGATTCAGGGTCACCTGGTCCAGCCCTAACTATATGCTTTAGCAAAAAGGAAAGTTTGAAGCCTAATCTTGAAAGTAGAGATAGTGTCTGTCTCCCGAATCCAAACTGGAAGTTGGTTCCACAGAAGAGGGGCCTGAAAACTAAAGGCTCTGCCTCCCATTCTACTTTTAAATACTCTAGGAACAACAAGTAGGCCTGCAGTGCAAGAGCGAAGTGCTCTAATAGGGTGATATGGTACTACAAGGTCATTAAGATAAGATGGGGCCTGATTATTTAAGACCTTGTATGTGAGGAGCAGGATTTTGAATTCAATTCTGGATTTAACAGGAAGCCAATGAAGGGAAGCCAAAACAGGAGAAATCTGCTCTCTCTTTCTAGTCCCTGTCAGTACTCTTGCTGCAGCATTTTGGATTAGCTGAAGGCTTTTCAGCGAGTTTTTAGGACATCCTGATAATAAAGAATTACAGTAGTCCAGCCTGGAAGTAATAAATGCATGAACTAGTTTTTCAGCATCACTCTGAGACAGGATATTTCTAATTTTAGAGATGTTGCGCAAATGGAAGAAAGCAGTCTTACATATTTGTTTAATATGTGCGTTGAAGGACATGTCCTGGTCAAAAATGACTCCAAGGTTCCTCACAGTGTTACTGGAGGCCAAGGTAATGCCATCCAGAGTAAGAATCTGCTTAGATACCATATTTCTAAGATTTTCAGGGCCGAGTACAATAACCTCAGTTTGATCTGAATTAAGAAGCAGAAAGTTAGCGGCCATCCAGGTCTTTATGTCTTTAAGACATTCCTGCAGTTTAACTAATTGGTCTGTGATACCTGGCTTCATGGATAGATAGAGCTGCGTGTCATCTGCATAGCAGTGAAAATTTATGCTATGTCTTCTAATGATGCTGCCTAAGGGAAGCATGTATAATGTAAATAGAATTGGTCCTAGCACTGAACCCTGTGGAACACCATAATTGACCTTAGTGTCTGAAGAGGACTCTCCATTTACATGTACAAATTGGAGTCTATTAGATAGATATGATACAAACCACTGCAGTGCAGTACCTGTAATACCTACAGCATGTTCTAATCGCTCTAATAGGATATTATGGTCGACAGTATCGAACGCTGCACTGAGGTCTAGCAGGACAAGCACAGAGATGAGTCCACTGTCAGAGGCCATAAGAAGATCATTTTTTTAACCTTCACTAAAGCTGTTTCTGTGCTGTGATGAGCTCTGAAACCTGACTGAAACGCTTCAAATAAGCCATTCCTCTGCAGATGATCAGTTAGCTGTTTGACAACTACTCTTTCAAGGATTTTTGATATGAAAGGAAGGTTGGAGATTGGCCTATAATTAGCTAAGACAGCTGGGTCTAGAGATGGCTTTTTAAGTAAAGGTTTAACTACAGCCACCTTGAAGGCCTGTGGTACATAGCGTGATTTTGTGTCACTTAAAAATATTTCTTGATGAAACTGTAATTTTGCTCCAAATCTTTCGGTCTGAAATCTTTCAATGGCTTTCTTCTTGCCACTCTTCCATAAAAGCCAGCTTTGTGCAGTGCACGACTAATAGTTGTCCTATGGACAGATTCCCCCACCTGAGCTGTAGATCTCTGCAGCTCGTCCAGAATCACCATGGGCCTCTTGGCTGCATTTCTGATCAGCGCTCTGCTTGTTCGGCCTGTGAGTTTAGGTGGACGGCCTTGTCTTGGTAGGTTTAGTTGTGCCATACTCCTTCCATTTCTGAATGATCGCTTGAACAGTGCTCCGTGGGATGTTCAAGGCTTGGGAAATCTTTTTGTAGCCTAAGCCTGCTTTAAATTTCTCAATAACTCTATCCCTGACCTGTCTGGTGTCTAAATCCAATCGAGAATCTGTGGCAAGATCTGAAAACTGCTGTTCACAAACGCTGTCCATCTAATCTGACTGAGCTGGAGCTGTTTTGCAAAGAAGAATGGGCAAGGATTTCAGTCTGTAGATGTGCAAAGCTGGTAGAGACATACCCTAAAAGACTGGCAGCTGTAATTGCAGCAAAAGGTGGTTCTACAAAGTATTGACTCAGGGGGCTGAATAATTACACACACCCCACTTTGCAGTTATTTATTTGTAAAAAATGTTTGGAATCATGTATGATTTTCGTTCCACTTCTCACGTGTACACCACTTTGTGTTGGTCTTTCATGTGGAATTCCAATAAAATTGATTCATATTTGTGGCTGTAATGTGACAAAATGTGGAAAAGTTCAAGGGGGCGAATACTTTTGCAAGCCACTGTATATATATATATATACATATATATATTAGGGGTGCAACAATACTTGTATCGATATTGAACCGTTTGATACAGTGCTTTCGGTTCGGTACGCATATGTATCGAACAATACAAAATTTTTTATTTATTTTATCAATTTTTCTTCTGACGATGCTGTCTGTGTTGAGCGCTCAGTGGATCTGTGTTCGACTACTCCGCCTAGGCTGCACTGTCGAGTGCAGATCCACTGAGCGCAGCGCAAGCTAGCAAGACAGAAGCTAAGCTCGTTGCAACATGGCAACTGCCTCAACGCTACCCGGAACTGAACCTTCCCCACCCTCATTCATTACCGGCGTTTGGAACTATTTTGGTTTTCATGTGAAGCATGACCCTGATGGTCAGCGCGTCATGGACAAAAGTAAACCAGTATGTCGGATGTGCCACGCAATGCTCAATTGGTGGGAACTAGTGCATTAGCCCAGTTAGCTTGTTAACGTGTTGATGCCGTCCAGCCCCAAGCACGGGGCGATCCGCAGTAACTTGTTAACGGAGATTTGCGGCGTTATGGCGTTAAAGTCATTTTAACGAGATTAATGCTGACAGCACTAGTGGGAACACAACGAATATGACTGCACATTTACGCCGACATCATCCTAGTGCAAAGACGAGTGGAAGCAGACAAAAACAACAACAAGCACGCATGCTACAAACTTCACCCGAGTCATTTAGACAGCCGTTAGCACATGATTCTCCTTATGGGGACCTGATATGTTTAATATGCTGCTGAGAATATACCCCAGAATGTCATGATCCTGAGTCCATGACTCAGGGATTTTGTGTTTGGTGTGTTTATTGTTATTATTTGTGGGCTGTTTTGGGATGGTTTGTGTTTTGGGATTTTAGATACTGGGTTTCTCGGTTTGTGCTCCCTCTGTTGGTCCCTGGTGTTAGTGTTCCCCTGTCTCGTCAGGTTAATCAGGTCCAGCTGTGTCTCCCACCTGTATGTGATGGCCCAGTGTCCCTCTGTGTATTTATAGTGTGTGTTTCCCTCAGTTCCTCGTCGCGTCGTCTGTGTTCATCCTCTGTGTCACCTTGCGTGCTCTCCCTGCTGTCCTCCCTCCATGTTCAGGTTTGCTGCTCTTTGGTTTAGATTCTCCCAGTTTAGTTCATCCTTGGTTCTGTTTTGCCATCCCCACTTTATGTTCAGTATTCTTAATAAATCACCCTCACGTCTTAATAAGTGCTGCATTTGAGTCCTCCTTCCACACCTCACACGGCCGCTGGCCCGAGCCGTGACAGTACGACGCGACCACAAGATGGACCCAGCAGCACTTAATCCGTCTAAGGAGCTACGGGAGAATCTCGTCGATGCCACACAGGAGCTCATTGACCTGTGGCTGGAAAGCCAGGATGACGAGTCCCAGCGCGCTATAGAAAGGCGGCTACAGCGCCTGGTGACCGGTCTCCCATGGCTTCTGGGCTCGTTATGTCCGTGGGAGCAGGAATTTCTCCTTTTGGATCTCGGACTTCATGCCCCGTCTGCATTCACTTTCGAGCAGCCAGATGCGGTGAGTGAGCGGGATACTTTGGCTTCCCCAGATTCCGGGACTTTGTTTTCTGGGGCTATTCAGAGTGGGATGAGAGGCAATATGTATAGCTTACCTACCTTCGTGGTAACGGACCCTTCTCAAGTGGGTATCTATAAACCCTCTGCAAAACCGAAAGACTGTGTCTCTGCCGCTCCTTCCGAGCCTGGACTTTATCGCCATTCACCAGCTCAGTTTTGTGTCCAGCCATTAGCTTCCCAGTCAGTAGCTCAGCCATTAGCTTCCCATTCTGTAGCTCAACCATTAGCCTCCCTAGGAGCACAATTACCTATTCTGCCACCGCTTCGGCCAGCCACTCAGCTACCATCACCACTAGCATCACTACAACCCACATTTCAGTCCATGGTTCAGTCGCGATCTTCACTCGCCCTTCTACAGGAAGCTATGCCCATACACCCCTTAAAGGACTGTTTTTCCACCGCGGTTTTTGAGCAGGGAGACAAACGGTTTCACAATGGACCTGTTCCTCAAAAGCTGGCAACATTAGAGACTGCTACTCACTCCAGGGCTTCCCCAGAGGCCGGGTTACAACCCTCAGCTTACTCTGGACCCCTGGAGGCCAAGATGCCAGCTAGGGACTGCACCCAGCTGTCACTGCCTGAGCAGGGTCAGTGCTCTGCGCAGCTGCAGCCTTCCTCATGTGTGCCAGAGGCCCACGTGCCTACTGGTTTTGTTTCATGTGCACCAGAGGCCCACGAGCCTGCTGGTTTTGTTTTGTGTGTGCCAGGGGCACCCATGCCTACTGGTTTTGAGCCTGCTTTTGCTGGGGGGACCGAGGAGCCCGTCCAGCCTTCACCGTCGTCAGCAGCTTCCGCTGAGGGGTCTCTGGAACCGCTTCAGCCTGCTGCTTTCGCTGGGGGAACCGAGGAGCCCGTCCAGCCTTCACCGTCGTCAGCAGCTTCCGCTGAGGGGTCTCTGGAACCGCTTCAGCCTGCTGCTTTCGCTGGGGGGACCGAGGAGCCCATCCAGCTATCACCATTGCCTGCAGTGCCACCATCTGCGGTTTCCACGCCGCCGCCTGCAGCGCCTCTGTCTCCGGCTTCCACGCCGCCGCCTGCAGCGCCTCTGTCTCCGGCTTCCACGCCGCCGCCTGCAGTGCTTTCGTCTGCAGCGCCTTCACCTCCGGCTTCCACGCCTCCGCCTGCAGCGCCATCGTCTCAGGCATCCTCACTAGCTGCAGCCTCTTCGTCTTCACCAGCAGCTGCAGCGGCTCCATCACCGCCCGCAGCAGCGGCTCCATCACCGCCCGCACCAGCGGTTCCATCACCGCCCGCTCCAGCGGCTCCATCACCGCCTGCACCAGCACCTGCGGCTCCTACGCCGTCGCCTGCAGCTCCACCGCCTGCGGCTCCTACGCTGTCGCCTGCAGCGCCGCCAGGTGCAGCCTCTTCATCTTCGCCAGCTGCAGCCTCTTTATCTTCGCCAGCTGCAGCCTCTTTATCTTCGCCAGCTGCAGCCTCTTTATCTTCGCCAGCTGCAGCCTCTTTATCTTCGCCAGCTGCAGCCTCTTTATCTTCGCCAGCTGCAGTTTTTGCTTCTGCCTTCGTGCCTTCGCCTGGGCCAGCTTCAGAGCCTTCAGCATCACCTGCTTCAGCTTCAGCCTTCGTGTCTGCATCCTCATCTGGTCCAGCCTTCGTGTCTGCATCCTCGTCTGGTCCAGCCTCCTCATCGGCTTCAGCGTCGCCTGCAGCAGCAGCTTCTTCAGCATCCTCGCCTGCGGCAGCAGCTTCGTCGTCAGCATCCTCGCCTGCGGCAGCAGCTTCGTCGTCATCATCCACGCCTGCGGCAGCAGCATCGTCATCATCATCCCTGCCTGCGGCAGCAGCTTCGTCGTCATCATCATCACCTGCCGCAGCTTCTCCTGGCCCGGCCTCCGCATCAGCTCCAGCCTCGCCTGGCCCGGCCTCCGCATCAGCTCCAGCCTCGCCTGGCCCGGCCTCCGTATCAGCTCCAGCCCCGCCTGGTTCGGCTTCAGCAGCAGCTTCTGCCTCGGCCTCCGTATCAGCTCCAGCCCCGCCTGGTTCGGCTTCAGCAGCAGCTTCTGCCTCATCCTTCTCCTCGTCCTTGCCTGGTTCTGCTGGCACGCCGCCATCCGGTCCACGTCCGGCACCTCATTTTCACTGGCCGTTTTCTAGGCTGCTGGATGGTCGTCATCGCCGATGTGGGCGTCCTCCTGAACGAGGTTGTCGCCGCCACCGCCTTCCGCGTGGCCGGCCTCCGGACTTCTGTGGCCGCCACCGCCTTCCGCGTGGCCGGCCTCCGGACTTCTGTGGCCGCCACCGCCTTCCGCGTGGCCGGCCTCCGGACTTCTGTGGCCACCACTGCCTTCTTCGTGGCCGGCCTCCTGAACTGTCCCATACTGGCCTTCTGTGCTGTTGGGCCCCAGGCCGGCCACCTGAACTATGTTTCAGACTCTGCTCCCCTGTGTGTTTGTGAACGTTTTGTTTGGGACTCTTGGGCCTCCGTTTTGGTCCTGGTCCGGTCCCTCCGTCCTGGACCCCCTGCCGCCCACCCGGGTCTGGTGTGTTTCTGTGGCTGTCGGGAGCCAGCCCTTGAGGGGGGGGGGTACTGTCATGATCCTGAGTCCATGACTCAGGGATTTTGTGTTTGGTGTGTTTATTGTTATTATTTGTGGGCTGTTTTGGGATGGTTTGTGTTTTGGGATTTTAGATACTGGGTTTCTCGGTTTGTGCTCCCTCTGTTGGTCCCTGGTGTTAGTGTTCCCCTGTCTCGTCAGGTTAATCAGGTCCAGCTGTGTCTCCCACCTGTATGTGATGGCCCAGTGTCCCTCTGTATATTTATAGTGTGTGTTTCCCTCAGTTCCTCATCGCGTCGTCTGTGTTCATCCTCTGTGTCACCTTGCGTGCTCTCCCTGCTGTCCTCCCTCCATGTTCAGGTTTGCTGCTCTTTGGTTTAGATTCTCCCAGTTTAGTTCATCCTTGGTTCTGTTTTGCCATCCCCACTTTATGTTCAGTATTCTTAATAAATCACCCTCACGTCTTAATAAGTGCTGCATTTGAGTCCTCCTTCCACACCTCACACGGCCGCTGGCCCGAGCCGTGACACAGAAGAAGCGTATAGTATAGCTTTTATTTGGGAAAGAGCCCTTTCTCTGTAATACACTCTCTTTTCCAAAGATGAGGGATTTCTCGATCAGATAGATTTATTTTATTCTATTATTTTGTTGTTTCAGCAACATTAAATTTAAAAACTGTACTTTTGAGTTAAAATATATATTTATAATTTTAATAAATGACAAATTAAAAAGGGATGAACATTTTTTTGTATCGAAAAAATATCGAACCGTGACACCAAAGTATTGAACCAAACCGAACCGTGAATTTTGTGTATCGTTGCACCCCTAATATATATATATATATATATATAGATAGATAGATAGATAGATAGATAGATAGATATAGAGATAGATAGATAGATATAGATATATAGAGATATGTACATATATCTATATGTACATATAGGGCAGGGATAGCTCAGTAGGTAGAGTGTCTGCCCCATGATCGGAAGGTCGGGGGTTCGACCCCACTGAACGGCTACCCTGAGGTACCCCTGAGCAAGGTACCGTCCCTACACACTGCTCCCCGGGCGCTGCACTGGTGGCTGCCCACTGCTTCACTGGGTGAATGGGTTAAATGCAGAGGAGTAATTTCCCTTCGGGGACTAACATAACACACTTTACACTTTATGTGTGTGTGTGTGTGTGTGTGTATAAAAATAAAACTCCCTCCTTTAAGGGCTGTCTATCTTTCAAGCTCAGGTCCTCAGTAGCTTGAGCACTCTTCTGGACAGAGATCCCTGATGTTGTTCCTGGGACCTGCTGGAGCCACTTGCCTAACTTGGGGTGGGGGTGGGGGGTGTCACTGCCCTGGTGCTGTTACCTTCACACTCCACAACTTCTTCTCCAGCACCGTCAGTCTGGGTATCAAAATCAGGCCTGTACAGTCCAGGTAAAAGCACCTGCGGCGCTGCCAGAGCCCCGCCCACCATAAAAGACAGAATCAACATGAAACTGTTTAAAAGTCGCAAACTCAGATGCTCTCTGCTCGTCATCCTCCGCCTGCCTTTACGTTCCTGAACAAAGAGCCCTAACAGCTGGTAGCGCAGTGCTAGTTAGCATTACCCAGCATGGCGTGCAGTGGGATCTATTTCTGAATGTGCAGTTAGTGTGTCACAAACACTTTGTTGTGTGATGGAAGAGTGCGATATGAACTGTTGTCTCATCAGTTTGTCATGATATAATCAGAGTATGAAGCGGGTGCTCCACAGCGCCTCTGGTGGCTGAAAATATAAAACAGCGCTGTGTGATCCCTCACAGCACACACAGATTTTACATGTGACACAAATACAGAAATAATGAAGTCCAACATCCATGAAACCATCACAGGCTGCTGATCGATTACTGATAGATCCAACTGATCTGCTGTGATTTCTCTTATTTAGACTGAAACATGCTTGAATGCAAAATCAGCCGCGAGCTGAGGGCTAAACGCCATTGAGACTAGCACCTCCTCATCCCGTGTTCCTCCGACTCTTCAGCGTGACAGGGGAGGAAAACAGCGTGGATGAAAGCTACGCTACAGAGACGCCTGACGGCTCCGTCGCACCGAACACGGTGCGTTTAACGAGTCATCATTAACATGCTGTGGGCCCGCGGCATGGGTTAGGGCGCCAGCGCTCTGACAGGCAGCGACAAGAAGAGGAGGCTTTTACTTTGGCATGATTCATCTTCACAGAAACACTCTGACAAAACGCCGCCAAGTCTCCCGCCTTAAAACGGCACTCTGACTTTCTAATGAGGCCCTCCTCTAACCCCGCAACACACACTCTCACACACACACACACACACAGTCACAATAAACTCTTCCTCGTTTCACGATGGAGTCATTAAAATAAAAAACATGACAAACTGCAGCTTTGATCTGCAGCGAGAGACAGACGAGTGAGGGAGGGGGGTGAGGAGGAGGGACAGGTGAGGAAGACGGACAGGTGTCCTCTTATGGAAGACATGATGATCAGTTTTTTAGGCTTCACAATTTGGAAGATAAAGTAAAATATATTAAGAGATTATCAGTCAATAAAAGGGCAGCACTCACGTTTGACTGTAAGGTCAGCGTATGAGGACACGCCCACCCCTCGCTCTGATTGGGCGATGCAGCGGTAGCGTCCAGAGTCTCCTTTGGTTGTGTTGTCCACATTGAAGCTCGCCACGTAGCGTCGAGCGTTCAGCGGTTTGGTTTCCCGTACTGCGGCCTGCCGACTGCCCATTCCCTGCCGAGCACAAACACACAAAGTGAAGCGGCCGCATCCACACACGCAACGTGCAGTCTTGCCGCGTGGCCCTCATGTTACTGATTATGGATTACTGATGGATCACCTGCAGGTACAGCAGCAGGTTGCTCTGCGGACGTCCGTTGACGGTGCAGTGAAACGTGGCTGTCTGTCCTGCGTTCACCTCCACACCTTTGATATGCAGGAAGTGAGGCGTGCTCACTGAGGACAGGAACACGTAAAACACTGAGGTCAGAGGTGACACACTGATGACATCACCTGACTGACCATCCTATGGCAACAGTGAGTCTTCTCTCCTCTGATCTCTTCAGCCAAAGAACAAAAATCTCTACAATCCAATCACAAAATGGATTCTGGAAGATGCAGGTCAGTGTGTGTGTGTGTGTGTGTGTGTGTGTGTGTGTGCGTGTGTGTGCGTGTGTGTGTTTTCAATCAGTTTATTGAACAGTGTTGAGGTAAAGGCAGCCAGAGAGAGAAAGTTCAGTTCAAAGATGTTTACTCGAGGTTTTTCTTCCATCAAACAGATGTGTATACACACACACACACTTACTACCCTATGTGTGCATACGTGTGTGTGCGTGTGTGTTGTGTTCACATAACAAAACAACATAAAAAAAATGTGAGTCTTCAGTTGAGCAAGTAGATAAACAGAAGGATGGATCAAAGTCCATGCTAATCAACTTATATTTTAATGAGCTCCCCTGCCTCCACACACACACACACACACACTGTGACCTTGATTCTACAATACCGGCTTAACTTTTAACATTGTTATCCAATTAAGTAGCCAAATGTCGTTAACCAATTAGGAGCTTGTTCTACAAGGGGGCGGTGTCTTCCCATGTGTGTGTGTCTGTGTATACTTACTGCACTGGTGTCCCTGCAGTGAGATGTCCTTGATGGCCAGTATGCCTCTGTGACCGGTGCTGATCGCCTCAAACACCACCTGAACCACAGACCAAACACCAGCTGTGAAACCTCAGACCTGCTCCTGTTGAAGGTTTTAACCCTTTGACGTCCACGCATCAAGAGGCCGCCTGCTGAATTTTGTCTGTAAACCTACAAAATATTTCTCATCTTTTAGGAAACGGGAATGTTGCCAGGACCAGAATGGTTGATGAATTACAGTATTGTGAAGCACACATCCAGGCAGAGCTGATGTTGCTGTCTGTGCCTCGTCCTGCCATGAAACACCAAATCTGTCCATAGACCTCGCCGTCTCTTCTTTCACAACAATTTGACTTTTGTCTCTGGCACAAACACTTATGCAGTTACGGTCATTTAACTCTTTCATGCATGAATTATGACAACCTCAATCAGGATTTTTTTTCTTAAGTATTTTTATTCATCTTTTCATGCATAAAGATGAATAAAAATAGAGATCGAGGTTGTCATAATTCATGCATCAAAGGGTTAAATAACAAAAAATACAATGAAACACATCTATAGTAACATTACGACCAGTGGATGGGAGGGTATAAGGTGACACATCGTGTCCAATGTCATGTTTTATGTGCAAGTATACGTATAAGTATACCATCAACACTGACACAAATACAAGAAAACAGCATTTGAATAGCTGTCCACTGTAGTGACCACTATATGTGAAAGGGTTAAGAAACCATGGTAAATTGGACTAGTCGCACGTGTCAGATGTGTAGTTGTCAGTTGTCATGGTATCAGATGTGTAGCTGTCAGTTCTTGCATTGTCAGATGTGTAGTTGTCAGTTACCGTGGTGTCAGATGTGTAGTTGTCAGTTGTCATGGTGTCAGATGTGTAGTTGTCAGTTGTCATGGTGTCAGATGTGTAGTTGTCAGCTACCGTGGTGTCAGATGTGTAGTTGTCAGTTGTCGTGCTGTCAGATGTGTAGTTGTCAGTTACCGTGGTGTCAGATGTGTAGTTGTCAGTTGTCATGGTGTCAGATGTGTAGTTGTCAGTTACTGTAGTGTCAGATGTGTAGTTGTCAGTTGTCATGGTGAAAGATGTGTAGTTGTCAGTTACTGTCGTGTCAGATGTGTAGTTGTCAGTTGTCATGGTATCAGATGTGTAGTTGTCAGTTACTGTAGTGTCAGATGTGTAGTTGTCAGTTGTCATGGTGTCAGATGTGGAGTTGTCAGTTGTCGTGGTGTCAGATGTGTAGTTGTCAGTTACCGTGGTGTCAGATGTGTAGTTGTCAGTTGTCATGGTATCAGATGTGTAGTTGTCAGTTCTTGTGTTGTCAGATGTGTAGCTGTCAGTTACCGTGGTGTCAGATGTGTAGTTGTCAGTTGTCATGGTATCAGATGTGTAGTTGTCAGTTCTTGCGTTGTCAGATGTGTAGTTGTCAGTTACTGTAGTGTCAGATGTGTAGTTGTCAGTTCTTGCGTTGTCAGATGTGTAGTTGTCAGTTACTGTAGTGTCAGATGTGTAGTTGTCAGTTGTCATGGTGTCAGATGTGTAGTTGTCAGTTACCGTGGTGTCAGATGTGTAGTTGTCAGTTGTCATGGTGTCAGATGTGTAGCTGTCAGTTCTTGCGTTGTCAGATGTGTAGTTGTCAGTTCTTGCGTTGTCAGATGTGTAGTTGTCAGTTCTTGCGTTGTCAGATGTGTAGCTGTCAGTTCTTGCGTTGTCAGATGTGTAGTTGTCAGTTCTTGCGTTGTCAGATGTGTAGCTGTCAGTTCTTGCGTTGTCAGATGTGTAGTTGTCAGTTCTTGCGTTGTCAGATGTGTAGTTGTCAGTTCTTGTGTTGTCAGATGTGTAGTTGTCAGTTGTCGTGGTGTCAGATGTGTAGTTGTCAGTTGTCGTGGTGTCAGATGTGTAGTTGTTAGTCGTCGTGGTGTCAGATGTGACCCTGACCTCGGCTTTTGTCAGTTTTTTCTATTTGTGTCCAAAAAGAAAGAATCTTTGATGTAAGTCAATCTACCCGACTGGTATCACACTATTCAGGTAAAACCTCACTGCAGACATCAGTTCAGATTCTCTGCCTGTGAGTTTGATGACTTTAACGTCAGATCGTTTTCTTCATAGTGCTTATGTTTTCCATCTGAGTTTAACGAGTGGGCCCAGCAGGGCGCCCTGAAGAACTTCTAATACCATGACTACAAATTCATGAAGGCAGAGAAAATTCCCCCGCCAATGTGTCCTTGATAACCCTCTCTGACACACATTTAGCTGTGTGTGTGTGTGTGTGTGTCTGTGTTTGTGTCTGTGTGTCGTACAGTCAGCATAGAAAATGGAGTCTTACTTCCTGTTGCCGCCCATAACAGGAAGTCCTCCTCCCTCCAGTCTCTCTCAGATATGACTTCTCTTCCCTTCATTCTTCTCTCCTCCCTGCATTTCCTTTTCCAATCTCTCACTTCCTGATTCTTTCTTTCAGTTCTCCCCCGCTCCTCCCCCCTCCACTACCTAATTAAGCCTGTCACTAATGAGCTAGCAGTGTTGTTACCGTGGTGATGCAGCTAATTAGTGATGGCTGCTGTGATGACAGGATGGTTGTTCACAGCCAACAACACCTGCATGTGTGTGTCTGTGTGTGTGTATTACAATCTGTGTGTTACAGTGTGCATGTTTGTGTGTCTGTTACAGTGTGTGTGTGTGTGTGTGTGTGTGTGTGAGTGTTTGGCTCCCTGCTGTGGGACTTGATGGTTTGTGGCGTGCTGACCTGCAGACAGCAGTGTTTGTCTGTCAGACTCAGACAGATGTTCGACAGATGCAGCTGCAGTGACCGCTCCGTTGGCAGGGCAACACCTGAACATTGTGCAGGTGTTGACTTATCAGCTGAGCTAGCATGGTAATCAGTCTGTATGTGAACGTATATAGAGGAACAGACACCGACTAATAAAAGAAAGTCTGAGAATCTGACTCTGCAAAATTCCCACTCCACCTTCTTGGCCGTTTGTTGCTACAGTGAGCTCACAGCAGCTATGTTATTGGTCACATGATGTCATTATAAATCGTCCAACAGCACAAACACAATGCAGAGGTCCAGTTTAGGTGAAGCCAAGCATAACTACAACCAGCTACTGCTGGTGACAAACTCATAGATGGGTTTAAAGGCCAAATGTAAATGAGGATTAATGCAGCACTTTTCCAGCATTAAAGTAACTGATCCAGAGTTCAAAGGTCACAGTGTGAAACGCCAGCGCTACGGCCAACCTGGACACAGATCACAAACTGGAGTCAGAAGAAACATTAATGGTCAGAGAAAGCCAGAGCAAGTCACCGCACCAAGCTTTCAGAGAATGCGGTTAGCTTCAACAGACCCGCCTCCAACGCAGTGGGAGGGGCCTCGTAACTTACAGGTAAGTTCAGGAAACATTCTCTCCCATAAAGTTGTTATGAGGGGGGAAACAGTATGTGTATCAGGCTGTAAATATGTTTGTTTTAACATGGGAGTCTGTGGGACTGACTCACTGCTGCCCCTGCTGGACGTGAGAGAAACTGCAGGTGGTAGAGACATGAACAGCAACAACAACACGGAATCTATAAAGAGAGCTGCCTGTGACTGGTGGAGGTGGAAACACCTTTGTGAATGCTTTCATGTGTTTGTGTGATTTTAATAAGACCAGCGTCAGATCGACAATCAGCCGTAAGTGTTCAGAGCCACACGACTGAAACACAAAATCATTTCTAAAATGTTGGAAAATAACAGGAACAGATTGGGACATGGAGTCCAGAGGTTGTGCTGTCGACAGGAGGAAACAATGTTTTTTGGCACTAGAAGGTTCCCGTGGTGAGAAAAACTCACTTCCTGCTGCTGCTCTGTACCAAGTGTGTGCGTGTGCGTGTGTGTTGAACCAATTAGCTGCAGCCCTCGTGTGGTTTGGAGATGACAGAGCTTTTAAAGCCACATAAAAGAGCTTTCAATACGGATCAGCCACATCCAGAGCGAGTGTGTGCGCACTCGCCTGTGTATCTCTGTGAGGACCACTGCAACTCTCAGGAGTTGCAGTGAGGACCTGCAGGCCGCTGTTTGGGACGGAGGGTCCAGACTGGGGGTCAGGGTTTGGTCAGTACCTCAACCACAGTCCTCGCAGTGATAGAAATACCAGCGTGTGTGTTATCTCGCTGCTTTCCAGCCAATCTACCAGTTTATTACCACCTGGTATCACACTATTCAGGTAAAACCTGTCAAAAGTAAACATGCATGTTTGCGTTACGATGGTTTACCTGGTAGTGATTGGGCCAGAAGGTGGACACAGCAAGCTCCAACCCCTTCCAGATGTGGTAGGCAGGGCCTGATGAGTTAAAGACAGGAACTCCCAGAGGACTATTGTTCTCTGCAGGAAACACACACACCGTCATCATCTGAGAGCTCCGCCCACACTGACTAACCTGCCCCAGTGTTCCTGCGCACCTTTGATGTAGACGTTAAGCGTAGCGGGCACGGCACCCTCGCGCCCTCCGACCTGGTAAAACAGGAAACTGAGGCAGTGCGTGTCGTTTTCTCTGAGTGGCGGCAGTAGCAGCTGAGCGCGCTGACCACCATAGCGACCCGACGTGTTCACGAACAGGAAGGAGGAGCCTGTGGAGAGGAAGCAACACCTCATTATAAACAGGCAAGATAAAGTCCTTAAACAGTGTAAGAGTTCAAAATAAAAAGCATGTTTGTAGAGAAACATGTCTTTTTATTTATGTTTTATTTACTTTAAATCTTTGTGTATTTGAACAGCACGTTAAGAAACTGAATGAGTTAAATTTAAAATGGTTTGAATGCAAAAAGTGTTAATAAACATGTTTATTAGCATGTTAATAAACATGATTAAAAACCATGTTAATAAACATCAAACTTGCTCCCGGTGAACATGTTGAGGATTAACACCCATCAAAACAAAGTCAGACTTTCAGCTCAATGTTTCTGATCATTTAATCGAGCGAATGCCAGACAGCACAGCCTCCAAAATAAAAGCATGTGTGAGGTCACAGGATGGAGAAAATGAAAAGGAGTGAAGACGGCGGGAAAGAGATGAAACAACAGGAGATCATCACTGACGAGAGGAGATAAGAATATAAAAGGTGCTTGTTAGTGTAATAAATCAGAAACTCCATAATTGATCTCTGTGTGTGTGTGTGTGTGTGCGTGTGTGTTTATGTGTGTTCCTGTCCAGTTATCTTTGTGAGGACTGAAATCTGCATTCTACTATACTTGTGAGAACCAAAAGTCACTTGTGAGGACACACACACCGGTCCTCACAAGTTTGAAGGCCTTTTTGAGGCTCAAAATGTGGTTTTAGTGTCAGGGATACAATTAGGTTATGGTTAGGTTTAGGGTAAGGGTTAGGGAAAGCATTATGTCAATGAAGGTCCTCACTAAGATAGCTGAACAGGCTTGTGTTTGTGTGTGTGTGTGTGTGTGTGTGTGACAACAAATGGCTCATTTTGTTGACAGTGGAAATCTGTAATTGGAAGACTTCAGAATAAAAGCGCAACGTTTGCTTTAAAGCTCTGTAACTCTGAAGGCACCCTCTTCCTCTGTGTGTGTGTGTGTGTGTGTGCGCGCTCTCATTAGTGTGTCTTCACATCTCCGTGTCACGACTACAGCTGTCAATCACTCGAGCTCGCTGCTTTCACATCCCTTCATGTTTCTGCAAAGTTTCTATGAAATTTAAATCAGTCGTCTTACAGTGAGCGTGTGTGCGGGTTGAAGGGCGTCTCCATGGTAACTGTACTGCAGTATTCCTTCAGTCAGCTGTCAGTTATGTTGTATCACTTCAATGTTGCCATCGCTTCATCTGCAGATGACTTTCTGATTGATCGATTGATGGTTTGGTGGGGTGGGGTCACTGTGGAGCCGTCACACATTTTCTTTGCTTATTTGGGACAAAACGCCGACTCGATAAAGAAACAACATTTAATGACTTTTCACTTATTTGTAACTAAAAGCCGAAGCTGTGGTTCTGATTTGTCCCACTGACTCCACGTTCACATAAACATGCTCACAGCCTGCCCCTTCATTACACATGTAGGCTTAAAGTTTGCATTATTAGGGGCGTGGCCTCTTTGACAGGTGGATGGTGATAGCTGTCTGCTAGCTTCACCTGAGCTGGATCTCTGGTGTGCTGTTGGAGCCTTTTAATGACATCATGTGACCAATAATATGGCTGCTATGAGGTCACTGTAGTAACAGAGCGTCCAAGAAGGCGGAGCTCCATGTGAATGACATCAGCAGGTATCGGAGTGTGTGTTTGGATGTTTCACACACAAAAGGCTTTGTGGCCACATGCCACTCTGTAGCTTCCCCATCTTTCAGAGCATTTTCCTGGGAAAGCTGACCGACCTTCAAATGATGATTTCCTTGCAGAGACGATTTTAACCTGAGTGTAGACTCATGTTTGATTTCATTTCATGGTTACCAGAGTGTTTTAATGTGTGTGTGCACGTGTCAGTGGATCAATAGACCTTGAGGAGAATCGATTAGAAAAACAAGAGGTTTAATCACGGAAGGAAGAGGAGGAGGAAGAGATGGAGGAAGAGGAGAAGGAGAAGGAGGGAGCAAGGACAATCCAGACTGATGAGGAGTGAGTGAGAACAAAAGCTGTGATGAGTTTATTCTCAAATCAGCCATTTATGCGTCTGCTGCTGATTAGTGTTTGTCTCACAGCTCGCGCCTCGCTCCATGTTTAACACGACCCAACAGCTGACTGAACCTTCATCTACAGCCAATCAGAAGACCCCGTTTGTCTTCGTCGCGTTTTCTCTGATGTTTTCAGGATGAGGTTTTCAGTTCCCTGGTGTTAAAAGACTCAGTTTTTTTCTGATTTCAGTTCAGATATAATCATAAAAAACTGACATAATACATTCGAACCATCCATCATCATCATCACCATCTTCACCATCATCATCATCATCATTATCATCATCTTCACCATCATCATTATCACTACGACCATCATAACCATGACCATCATCATCATTATCTTCACCTCTATCATCATCATCATCATCTTCACCATCATCATCGCCATCATCATCATCATTACCATGACCATCATCATCATCACCTCTACTATCATCATCACCATCATCATAATTATCATTATCTTCATCATCATCACCATCATTACCATCATCATCACTATCTGAAGGACATTTTTCAAACATCAAAGAGTCAGTAAAAAAAGAGCAGAATGATTGGATGACGGTCCAGGGTCGTTTCCTGTGTGACGTGGACGTCTCTGTGTTTCAGTCATGTGATGCCATGTTTCTTTGTTTCTGTAAAATGATGACAGCAGTTTGTTGGGTTTGTTTTTAGCCACTCTGCAGGATTAACTGTGTGTGTCACAGTTCCCAGCATCGTCATAGCCTGACAAACCCACAGTCAGAGCTCAGACTGTGAAATGGTCACATGTGTCAGCGTGCTGTCAGCTGATACATGTGAGCACCGAAACACCTTCATTCAAAGGTGAACGACGTCGCTGATGTGTGGACGAGTCTGTGGAGCTCCTCGGGATTATCCTGACTTCATTGGTCACACCTCTGTGTGTGTGTGGTTGTAGGTGTGTCAGGGCAAACACACGCATGTGCTGTGTGTGTCTGCTGTTTCCGTAGTAACTGAGGCATGCTGCAGAGCAAACAGCAGTGTGTGATTCAGCAGAGAAAGACTTCAGGTATGAGGTGTGAGTGGGCCCAAGGGGCCTGGCTTAGGGTCTGATCCTGTGAGCAAGGCTGGAGTCTGCTCTGTTTGTCTGCGTTTAGGTGCAGGATACGGGTGGAGAAAGACACTGGTGGGTGTGACTCAGGAGGTACAGCGTCTACCAATCGGCGGTTCAAACCCTGGCTGCTCCAGGCCAAAGAGTCCTCAAACAAGACACTGAACCCTGAGTTACTGCTGACGTATTCATGGGAGTGTGAATGTTAGTATTTGTATGAAAGTGTAAATGAGGCATGTTGTGGTGGCTACTTTCGTTCTATTCTTAACTACTTCGAATTATTTTTACATTTTTATTGACTCTTTTATCCTTTACACATATTGTTCTATTATACTTTTATTTGTATTTCTTTTGTTTGTGTCTTTTTAATGCCATCAACCTGCGAGCATGTTTGGTACTTTGCCATGGCCCTCATCTGTCTCTATTACTTATAGCTGACCCTCTTGTATGTTCAGCACTTTGGCATACCACTGGTTTTTAAGTGTGCTATATAAATAAAGTTTGTTGTTGTTGTAGAAAACGCTGCTGCTAATCAGTGAGTGAACACCAAACCGACCAATCAGAGCTGCAGGAGGTGGAGGCGCTCTGATCGAACCCTCGGCCAAACTTGATCTTCATCACATTCTCAAATTCAATTCAATTTTATTTATACAGCACACAATCACAACAACAGTCGCCTCAAGGCACTTTATATTGTAAGGTAGATCCTACAATAATACATACAGAGAAAAACCCAACAATCATTTGACCCCCAGGGCTCTAGACTAACTTTTTGCCACGGTTGCACTGGTGCGCCTAACTTTTTTTCTTAGGTGCACCAGCACAAAAGTTGGGTGTACCCAAATTTTTCAACTACATCGCTTAACACCACAGTTTTACATGTGCAGTTTTAAGGGGGGGAAATTGCTGTCCATGTAGACAATATACATTTGTAAATGATTAACTTAACAATCTTGTCAACACAAAGTTCTTTATTTGGAGCACATTTCTACCAGAAAGATAAGTTACTGAGAAAGTGCTTGTGAATAAAGTGTGTTGGCACTCTTTGGTAGCATTGTAGACAATGTTAAACTTAATCATCACATTAGCCTCGTCTGGCGACCTGTTTGCTGCTGCCTGCCACTGAAAGGCAGTGGGGAGAGGGGACACTTGGGCAGTGCATTTATTGCAGCATATAATGTGTTTTCTGGATACACTGCTGCTTTTTCAGCATTCAGAGGTTGATAGCTCCGTGTCAGAGCTGGCTATGAATTTCAGACGGATCAGGCCTTAACAAAAAAGTTATCAATAGTTCTTTTCACCTTATCTTATTACCCACAGCTACATCCACTTCTGTCAGGCCTAGGCTGCTCACTAGGGCTGGGTATCATCACTGATTTCTATAATCCATTCGATTCTGGTTCTCAAAGTCCTGATTCGATTCAATTTAGCCTCAGACAGTCAGAAATATTATAATTCTGATCATTTATCAGTACTGATACACATGAGACTTCATCAGAGGTGTGAACATCACAGCAGATGCCTTTGTGTCAAAGTAACTGAGAATAAAACACAGAAAAACATGAAGGAGATTTTCCTGGTCTGGTGTTTTATAGCAGATAACCTTAAAAATATTCTGCAATATTCTGCAATTTTGCATAATTTTAATAAAGTTTAAATTTCTTTAGAATATTCTTGTCCGAGGTCATTTAAGTAAAAAAAAAGTAGACTGGTGCGTAATAAGCGAATGAATAATGCAAAATTTGAGATTTGAGATGGGAAACTGTTCTTGAAGTACACAGAGACAGAGAGAGCTGTGCACGAAGTGTGATTTTATCGTGGCGGAAGCAAAACAGCAAAAGTAAGGGAAGATTAATGACGATATTTATCAAATGTGAAGCGTAGTTTGGATCTTCTTTTGCTGCTGGTTCAGTGAATTTTGGTCAGAGAAAGATAAAACCTGCAGCTCAGAATCTAGCACAAAAAAGACATAAACACAGCGCGGACCCGCCACACCAGAATCAGCGAGCTGTCGGCTTTCAGCCCCAATGGCGTGTCCGTGTACGGGCAGTCGGGTGAGAAAGCTGAGAAAGAGAAAGCTGATTCTGATGCGTCGGGTCCGCTCTGTGTTTACGTCTTTGTGTGGAATCTGTTTACCCGCTCTCATTTGCTGTTTGGTGATTGTTGAAATAGTTTTTGAGCTTTATCGCTTTATTCAACCTACTCACCTCTCTCTATCCACCTGCACTTTCAACTGGACCACGGCCAATCAGAGAGGTCTCGCCCCTGACTATCTCTGATTGGTTTAGACCACGATAGGGACATAATGTGTGTCTGTTGTTGACCACACGGAGACTTTCAAAGTTGCGGAGACTTTTCTTTTCTTTGTTTTTGTTACTCAAACAGTTTGTCGCACCATTGAAAACTTTGGTCACATTTGCGACCAAATTGGTCTCACTCTAGAGTCCTGCCCTATGAGAAAGCACTTTGGCGACAGTGGGAAGGAAAACCTCCCTTTTAACAGGAAGAAACCTCCGGCAGAACCAGGCTCAGGGAGGGGCGGGGCCATCTGCTGTGATTGGTTGGGGTGAAAGAAGGAAAACAGGATGAAAGACATGCTGTGGAAGAGAGACAGAGGTTAATAACAGATATGATTCGATGCAGAGAGGTCTATTAACACATAGTGAGTGAGAAAGGTGACTGGAAAGGAAAAACTCAATGCATCATGGGAATCCCCGGCAGCCTACGTCTATTGCAGCATAACTAAGGGAGGATTCAGGGTCACCTGGTCCAGCCCTAACTATATGCTTTAGCAAAAAGGAAAGTTTGAAGCCTAATCTTGAAAGTAGAGATAGTGTCTGTCTCCCGAATCCAAACTGGAAGCTGGTTCCACAGAAGAGGGGCCTGAAAACTGAAGGCTCTGCCTCCCATTCTACTTTTAAATACTCTAGGAACAACAAGTAGGCATGCAGTGCGAGAGCGAAGTGCTCTAATAGGGTGATATGGTACTACAAGGTCATTAAGATAAGATGGGGCCTGATTATTTAAGACCTTGTATGTGAGGAGCAGGATTTTGAATTCAACTCTGGGTTTAACAGGAAGCCAATGAAGGGAAGCCAAAACAGGAGAAATCTGCTCTCTCTTTCTAGTCCCTGTCAGGACTCTTGCTGCAGCATTTTGGATTAACTGAAGGCTTTTCATGGAGTTTTTAGGACATCCTGATAATAATGAATTACAGTAGTCCAGCCTGGAAGTAATAAATGCATGAACTAGTTTTTCAGCGTCACTCTGAGACAGGATATTTCTAATTTTAGAGATGTTGCACAAATGGAAGAAAGCAGTCTTACATATTTGTTTAATATGTGCGTTGAAGGACATGTCCTGGTCAAAAATGACTCCAAGGTTCCTCACAGTGTTACTGGAGGCCAAGGTAATGCCATCCAGAGTAAGAATCTGCTTAGATACCATATTTCTAAGATTTTCAGGGCCGAGTACAATAACCTCAGTTTGATCTGAATTAAGAAGCAGAAAGTTAGCGGCCATCCAGGTCTTTATGTCTTTAAGACATTCCTGCAGTTTAACTAATTGGTGTGTGTTACCTGGCTTCATGGACAGATAGAGCTGCGTGTCATCTGCATAGCAGTGAAAATGTATGCTATGTCTTCTAATGATGCTGCCTAAGGGAAGCATGTATAATGTAAATAGAATTGGTCCTAGCACTGAACCCTGTGGAACACCATAATTGACCTTAGTGTGTGAAGAGGACTCTCCATTTACATGTACAAATTGGAGTCTATTAGATAGATATGATACAAACCACTGCAGTGCAGTACCTGTAATACCTACAGCATGTTCTAATCGCTCTAATAGGATATTATGGTCAACAGTATCGAATGCTGCACTGAGGTCTAGCAGGACAAGCACAGAGATGAGTCCACTGTCAGAGGCCATAAGAAGATCATTTGTAACCTTCACTAAAGCTGTTTCTGTGCTGTGATGAGCTCTGAAACCTGACTGAAACTCTTCAAATAAGCCATTCCTCTGCAGATGATCTGTTAGCTGTTTGACAACTACTCTTTCAAGGATGTTTGATATGAAAGGAAGGTTGGAGACTGGCCTATAATTAGCTAAGACTGCTGGGTCTAGAGATGCTTTTTAAGTAAAGGTTTAACTACAGCCACCTTGAAGGCCTGTGGTACATAGCCGATTATTAGAGATAGGTTGATCATATTTAAGATTGAAGCATTAATTAATGGCAGGACTTCTTTGAGCAGTTTTGTAGGTTTGGAGGAATTAATTATTGAAGTTAACTCAGAAAGATCAATTGGAGAAAAAGAGTCTAACTTAACATCGATGGTACTAAAAGTAGCTGTAGATAATATTACATCTGTGGGATGATTATTGGTAATTTTTTCTCTAATGATAAGAATTTTATTTGTGAAGAAGTTCATGAAGTCATTACTAGTTAACGTTAAAGGGATGGTTCGCTCAGTAGAGCTGTGACTGTTTGTCAGCCTGGCTACAGTGCTGAAGAGAAACCTGGGGTTGTTCTTATTTTCTTCAATCAGTGACGAATAATAAGATGTTCTGGCTTTGCGGAGGGCTTTCTTATAAAGCAGCAAACTATTTCTCCAGGCTAAATGATGATCCTCTAAATTTGAAGATCTCGGGCTCGGGCCTTCTTTTCTCTCAAAGGCCCGAGCGAGTGCTTCAAAGTCTCTGCACCTGAGACATGGCTCCGCCTCCTCTTTCTCGCTATCGTCCAATCAGACCATAGGCAGAAAGAGAAACAAAAACACACACAGCCCCCGTTCGTGTCCTGGCATTTCTCCTGCTCGTTAACCTCCCGCCCCCTCTCACCTGTGGGCCAATCACATACGACCCCTACCATCTGTAAACCAATCACATCACACCCAGCGCACACACGCGCCCAGATGGAGGCAGTAATTCTATTACCCGAGCTGTACCGAGACGTGAGGAGAGGCAGCTGCACCGTATTTACTCTCTCTCTCTCTCTCTCTCTCTCTCTCTCACACACACACACACACACACACAGCAGGAAGTGTGTGTGTGTGTGTGTGTGTGTGTGTGTGTGTGTGTGTGTTTCCTGCTCTTAGAGGTTTATTTCAGGCGGCGAATGTGTGTTAAACTTTCTGAAAGCATCCACAAAAACGTCAGACTGAATCCCCGTCCAACAGGTTTAAAGGAGCAGTCCCACATTTACTTAAATCGGCCAATGGGGAGCTGGTGTGTCAGCGTGACCTCTCCTCTGATTGGTCGGATTTCAGCTGCAGTGACTCCATGTGTTTAAACTCCCTGAATGAGGCTTTAATTGGTTTTGGCAGGATGCTGATAGTGGCTTTATACGCTCCACACACACACACACACACACACACACACACACACACACACACACACACACAGAGTTTTCTTTTCTCTTATTTGCCTGTGAAACAGTCCAAACTTTAAACTCTCTTCTCTCCCTCACCCACCTTTAAACACTGTTTACCTGCAGCTGTGTGTGTGCGTGTGTGTGTGTCTAATCTCTTTTCAAATTCACTTTAAAGCCACAAACTGTGTGTCTGCACACTTGTGTGTGTGTGTGTCTGTGTGTGTTGTTTACAACAGCTTGTATTTTTTTAGCACACACGCTCAGAGAGAGAAAAGTGGTTTTGACCTCCAGGTCTCTTTGACACAGAAAGGCATTGTGGGAGTTATCACACAACAGACAGACCGAGTGTGTGTGTGTGTGTGTGTGTGTGTGTGTGTGTGTGTGTGTGTGTGTGTGTGTAGTATATATATTTGCCTTGGAGCCTCCCTGCGTGTGTGTGTGTTTGCTGTGTACAGCTGGCAGTGAGCTGATAACAGCCCTATTAGAAATATTAATATACCCTGAACCCCACAGAGACACACACACACTCACCAAAAAGCATGTGTGTGTGTCTGCATGTGTGTGCGTATTCCCACCCTTATTGGAGCAAAAAGCAGAAATAAACAACGACCAGAGAACCTCATAAAACCAGAACCAGCAAACAGCACCACCACAGCACCTGTGAAGAACCAGTGGGCCGCACCTGAGGCGGCTGCAGGTTCTGATAGTCTTTAAATGGACTTGGGTCATAGTCCTCCTGCAAATGAACTAATTAAAAACTGGCCTGAAACAGCAGAATGAACCTGTAGAGCAAAGTGTGGATTACTTACAGTTAACCTTCATGTTGACCTCATTATGAACCCTAAATGACAAGCCACGCCCCTAATAATGCAAACTTTAAGCCTTAATGAAATGTGAACAGGTGTTATAATGGGGGAAATTAACTCTAAAGACCCAAACAGTGCTTATTTCTGCTGTAGGGGTGTCCTGCCTGATCCTGGTTCGATTGAAGATCTCCTTTTAAAAGGGGGTCAGATCACTGGTGTTCTCTCTCTAATATCATAGGTGCAAATAAATTGTTCACCTGGATGGTTCTCCTGTTCTTACTCACAGAATCCTTTAGTCAGGTTAGACTGTGTGGAGATCAGGACTGGACACTGCTGGGTTGTATTTATTATCCTTTATTTATATGGGTAAAAAGTCTCATTGAAATGTACACCTCATTTCCAAGAAGGAGCTGGTTAAAGCCCAGACTCTGTCGGGTTCAGGCCTGTTTTCTCACAGCTCTGGAAACGTGCCCTGATATTCCTGTTGTCACTGTTGGCTGCAGGTCTGACTGACCCAGCTGTTAATAAACTGAGTAAATGGGTTGTAGAAATGGACCGGACTAACAGAACTGGAAACACTGAAAGGCTCTGAAGTCTGTTATTAATGAACATCTGGTTTTCAACTTTACAAACTAGAAGCAAACCTCAGGAACATCTTCCACTGCCTCAACTGCTTTCCCTGCAAAACTAATAATTACTGTACTGTTGGCTCACTGCACTCAGCTGCTTCAGCTGGTCTGTAAGGAAGCTAAATATATCCGTGATGTCATGGTATGACCAGCATCTGATCTGGTCTGGACTCGTTTATTTTTAGCTGACCAGACGTTCTAGTCACCAAAGAGTAAGGTCAGCAAAGTTGCTATCCAGGATCAGGTTAGATGATCTAAAAATCTCAGCTGGAACAGGCTGACAATGAAGAGGGGACGAAGTTTAACACCCTCGCTCAGCTCGTTGTGAGCAGTAACAAACAGCTAACAACTGAGGAGTCAGAAAGAAATCAGAGCAAGAAACATATTCAGTCCAGAGGCTGAGACAGTGTGTGTATGTGTGTGTGTGTGCAGCAGGAAAGGGTATTAGGGAAGATTACTGTTGTTCACACTGACAGCAGAGAGAGAGCCGGCGCTACATGGCTCAGATTAGATTGAACTTGTACCATTTATAAGAACATTAAATGGAGCCTGCAATCACTGGTCAATCGATGCTTCGCTGCAGCTCAGTGTGTGTGTGTGTGTGTGTGTGTGTGTGTGTGGAGTATTAAACCAGACCACTTTCACTGGAGAATGCTGTCTGTGTGGAGTTTTTCCTCCCACCGATATCACATGCAGAAGTCCCTTTGATAAAGTGTCTGTTTTTAGAGTAAAGGCGGTGGGATGACGCTGGTCCTTGGCAACCTCGGACACAGACAGAAGAGAGACATGCGCCCAAACACACCAGAACAAATATTAAGCACTTCCTGCTATTGGCCCGAAACATTATATTTGATTTAACGAATTAGATGTGAGCTGCTGAAACAGAAACGAGCTGAGATCACTCCTGCATGTTACTGCTTTGTGTCTGTGCTTCCATGAAGCTCCACATGTTCCAGATGTTTTAGTACTGACTGTCTCCAGATCAGTGAGGTTTATTAACAGCTTTAACAAAGGGCCACAGTGCGGCAGTGAACTCTGACCCGATAACAGCCGTCTCTGCTGGAACCCATCACCTCCGAACAGAACCTCAGCTTCTGATTGGTCAGTTTTTCCTCCGACGCGAGCTCGGGCTGGGAGAAGGCTGAGTTTGGTCTCTGCTGTGTAGGGTGTGTTAGATTTAATGCCCTGTCTCGTCCTGCACACTGCTCCACACATCAGCCGGGAGGAGATCGAACCAGGAGGAGGGTGTGTGTGTGTGTGTGTGTTTGTGTCCACTGGGAGAGAAGCTGTTTGCTCTCTGATTGCTTGGATTGGCTGCAATTAGTCACACACACACTGAAACACACAAAAATCCTCTTTTATTAGAAAAGAGTGAAGGTGACAAACTCTCCTCTCACCACCTCCTCCTCCTCCTCCTCCTCTATAACTCACATTGAACAGGACAGTAACCACCTCCTTTCTGTGTGTCCTCGCTCAGCCTGTCTCTCACGTGATTGGCTCCGTGATTTAAGAGTGCTGCATTCTCATTCGTCAGCAGGGTAACCTCTGTGAGCATGTGACAAACGGCGGCTTGCTCACACACACACACACACACACACACACACACACACAGTGGCAGGTCAATAGCAGATAACAGGAAGGCTGCAGCAGCGTTTCCCTCAGTGCTGCCTTCAGGTGCAAAGCGCTGCAGTGCTGTGTTTAAGGACCTGTACAATTGTTGATTATAGTGAGAACACTCCCTCTCTGTCTGGTTATGACTGCCGTCCTCGGCTGCTCGGGAGGAATTACTGTCACGCCCGAGGTTAGCCTAACTGACCGTGTTACAGGTGTGTGGCACGCAGTGACAGGTAACGCCGCTTGGCGTGCAGAGCAGAAAGACGCCATTTAAAGGGCGTCGGTTGGAAGCCCATGTGTCTGACAAAGGGTTGGGGGCTGGTTGTAGACCAACATGTACACAGCTCGGTCTGGCACTCTGTGATTGGATCAGGCTGGCACCTGGTTAATGAAGCCATTTCCCCTTAAGTGCAGCGTTCCTGCTTTCAGGACTCCAGAGTTTGTTTTCAGACCCAAGCAGCTCTTCGAGCTGTTTAACAACATACCCGGAGGTTTGCACCTTGTTGTAAACTCTAAATACTTCTAAGCCTCGGCTCATCAAGTGCAGGATTGGTTAAATGAGCAACAGCAGAACTGTAGAGGCAAAGATATGCTGATGACCAATGTATGTGTGTCACAACACAAACGTACTTCAGGGTTTTTAAGAGTCAGAGGAAGACATGCATGCACCACCAGGACCCAGCTTCAGGAGACACAGAATGGTTCCCTGAGGAACACCCAGGGAACCTTCGAGCTGCAGGAGGACTGCGGGTCCTGACGGTGCTTTCAGAAAGACAAACAGTACCTGCAGGGATCCAGGGGGTGGCCGATCGGTCTCGGGTGTCGCCCTGCTCCCAGTCAAAGTCGTCTTCTTTGGACTGGACCAGCATGCAGTCAGGAGACCGACCAGATAGACAGGCTGAAAAAGAGACAGACGGGTGCTCAGTTACCTTACGTGAAACCACAGACAGGATTACAGAAAAACTGTTCCTGAAGGCCCCGGCTTTAAGGCTGTGGACGGGGTTCTCTGATCCATGAATGTCAGGGGAACTGTGGGCTTTGAGTGATTTCTTGGAACCATTTCCAAAGATTGTACAGCAGACAAAAAACAAGTCTGGATTTTCTCTGATCCACAGAGGCTCAAATATCTACGGACAGCCCCACTGACGATGGGATAAACATTGGTTGGCGGCAGAAACCTGGCTGGATCTCACTCATATGAGCAGAGTTAATGAGTTCATCACCTCCATCACAGCAAGTTCCACCTAAAGACTTAGACACGGAGATGCTGCATGCTAATGACACATTAATGCGACCACAGGATCGACTACACTGTGTTTACAGAACCTGATCAATACGATCATTTCTTCTTCAGTGGTTTAGAAGTGAGGCTGTTATTTTCCCCTCTCTCTATTTGGATGATATGAAATGAATCTTATGATTATTGTTATGAACTGTGGAAAATGAGAAGTAAAGAGTAAAAGGTCATATTAATACTAAACCTGCGATATGAACCCTTCCACTCCATACTTTAAATTAACCAGGTGAGCAGTCTACAGTCTGTGTTCTCTCGCTGTCTTCCAGCCGATGAAGAAACAGAAATTAGAGCTGGTGTAGAAACACTTGCTTGGACGCTGGAACTAAAATCATGCAGTTCCTTCTTTCTCCACTGTTAATGCTTTAAACTGTCAGCACATCGGTTACCTGTGGGCCCTCATACATCAGCTGGAGCATTAACCACATATTTATTTCTTCAAGTCTCTTCCTCCCACATGACCCCCACAGCCCCCTACAGGACCCCACAGGACTCTGGGTGTAGCCTGTTGTTGAAATAATTACAGAGAAAGTTTAATCAGCTCTGAAGACTCTGCTTCTCACTTTGTACCTACATGTGATGATGTATTCAGAGTAACTGGGTCACGCGTGTTTGTACTGCGTTTAGTTCCATTACAGAAACAGGCACCAACATCCTCAGAGTGAAGCAGGAAACCAGAACGCTCGACCAGTAATCAGCGAATCAATCACCTCATTGATTAATCGCTTCATCGATGCAGACGTTCAAGTCGCACTTCCATCTTGTTTCTCGCTCGTCAGCAGAGAGCAGCTTGTAAACATATAACGTTCTTCAGAGTGAGACAGTTCCAGTTCATTACCATTTCCCAGCATGCCGTCTCACACACACACACACACACACACACACACACACACACACACACACACACAGTGTGTAAGTGTGTGTGTGTGTGTGTGTGTCGGCATGAATGGAGGAATTTAGACAGAGGAAGGAGGAGGTTTACATCTATTAATCTCGTGTGTGTGTGTGAGGAGCTGTCATCTGAAAGCGTTGACATTAAATAGCGGGAAGGCTCATTTTCTTTCTTTGTAACAGAAGGCACATTAAACACACACACACACACTCGTCCCGCTGGGCAGTGTTAGCTCATCAACAGATACCAGACACAATCTGTTTCATCTGCTTCTATCAATGTGCATCTATATGACACACACACACACACACACACAGTCAGCTCTCTCTCTCCCACAGAAAACCAATCTCAGCCTCATGATCGCCCAACACTGCAGGAAGAGGTGTGTGTGTGTGTGTGTGTGTGTGTGTGTGTGTGTGTGTGAACTGACTGTGACTCTGACGTGTGGCGATAAAGCAACAACACATGTAACCTTGGTTTTATTGGTTTTAATGTTTCAGGTCCACATCCTGCGTTTTATTCTACCAGAGCAGCTTTGCATGATTCACAGGTCAGATTAATCCTTCTTTGTCTGATTGGCTGCCCCTCTCCTGGCTTTCACAGAAGCTGCTGCTGTGTGCAGCATCTGAACACACACTATAAACCAGCTGACAAACAACATTTCTGAGTGACATGTCCTGATGCTCAATCATCCAGGTGAGGAAAAAGAAAATCCCCCAGAACGTTGGTTCTGTTCACCTGGACATCTTCAGTGGGAGGAACGTTTCATAATCGTCATCATTATCATCACCATCAGGTGACTCCTTCAGTCTCAGCTGACTGCAGGTTTCCAACCTTATAAACAGTAATGACTGACACCAGCAGCACTGACTAACAACAGGCTGTGAGGTCGGTTTATGATCATTAACATGCAAAAAGACCACTGACCACCGATCAAAGATCATTGATTAAAGATTACTGATCAATGGCCATGAGTACCATTCACAGAGAGTTGGGGAATGTCTGCAATCACAGCACTCCTCAAACCAGCGTTCCTCCCTGTCCAGGATGTTACATCCTCATCATTGAAAGAGTGTCCACTGGTCTGTAGGTGTAAATGGACTGCAGAGTCCTGGCCTGACGAGGTGGCTCTGGTGTTTGGTTTCCCCGATGTATAAATCGTGACAATCCTCCTGGCACTTTACAGTTTTTCACTGCCAAGTTGGCTCCCAAATGGCAAGGACAATACCGGGTGGTGCAGCAGGCTGGTCCAGTAGTTTTGGAGGATTTGGGGGAGGATATGAAAGTAGTCCATGTCTCAAAACTAACACCTTGTTATCCCACAGCCACACAACTGGAGGAGCAACAACAACACCATTTGCGAGAAATATTTGAAGAGGAAACTCTGGATGAGAACTTTTTGGGCTTTCCAACACCAGCACTAATACTGGGCTAACATCTGGGTATCCTGAGGAACGTAACAGCAAAACAGGCGGGGAGGATCAAAACAAAAACTTGCTGACATTTGTAATCAATAATGAAGAGGAGGACACATCACAGCACGAAGAACTAATATGAAATGATAAAAAATAATAATATTACTCAGGCTAGGAGTCGCCTTTCCTTAGGGGAGGAGTGTGGTGATCACCAGATCCAAGTCCTGTTAGCAGCTGATGCGGTTGATTGTTGGTTTGGTGCTGCATGGTACTTTTAGCTTAATGAGCTAGACTGGCATGGACAGGAGAGAGTTAGGGTTTTTTCCTTTCTAAATGAACTGCGTTAACTGATCAGTCATGAAAGGTCAAACCACAGGTGAAGGTGCAGGTAAGGATCACCTGCAGGAACCTGCTGAGCTTCAACACTCATGTTTTCACCAAAGGAAGTAAACAGCTAGAACACAGAGGGGTGCACTTGATTTACAACACTGTCGCTCTCACACCGTCCACATTTACTCTGACAGCAGTACTGTACATCAGCTGTATTCAGTCCAACTGAAACACGTTCTCACATTGATCTTGTTTCTACACGCGTGGATGTAAAGCTGCTTACGGCGAGCTCGTCTGACGCTCGCCGTCTTCCTGTCTGTCCGTCCCGCTCCGTTTGTTTGCCCTCGTCTCATCACAGAAAACAAAGCTGAGAGTTTCAGAGGGAGCACACGCTGTCGGGCATTCTTCTTCTTCGCCTCGACTCGCCTCAACAGGAAATGACACAAACACACACACACCTCCAGGGATCTCTCTCTGTCTCTCTATCTCTCTCTCACACACACACACCCTCCTTGTGTGTGTGTGTGTGTGTGTGTGTGTGTGTGTGTGTGTGTGCATGCCGGCAGAGTGATGACAGAGAGCAGAAAACACAGCCTGAGGGTACACACACTCTGCCTTGTGTGTATGTGTGTAGCAGGTGTAATTAATCATAATGTTCAGTGATCGATCGCCTGCCCTCTTTATTCTCCGGTCTTCTGATCAATAACTGTGAGTCGTCGTCTCCTAAAACTTGTATCAGGAGTTTTAACCCTTTACAGATGAACCCAAAGTCTAATTTCAAAGTGCACACCTGTGTCAGTGTCCAGTCAATAATCAATAAAGATCACACTGACCTCAGACCAAATCAATCAACTAAACCAGGTATGTCCCGCCCACACACAGGTGACCCAGCTGGTCTTGATAGATAATGTCCCCGTTCATAACGCCACCTGTTTCAAGGCTTAAAGTCTACATGATTAGGGGCGTGGCCTCTGTGACTGACAGGTGGCTATAGCTGCTAGCTGTCTGCTAGCTTCACCTGAACTGGACCTCTGGAGCAATTTAAATTTGACCAATAACACAGCAGGTAAAACAAGTGTTGAACTTTCTAAGTAAATATATTTCTAAAGGTGTTCCTGGCATGAAATGTTGGTAACGAGCCATCAAACTACGATGATCTTATGTGTAAGAGCGAGACATGATGCAGGAAAACCAGATACATGTCATGATGGGTAAAACCAGTGAGCCCTACGAGACCAGCAAACCTTATTGTTTCAAAGTCACCAAAGGTTCCACTGAGAACGTCTGAACTACCGAACGTTCCACTGAGCACTGCTGGGGCCATGATCCACAAGTGGAACCAACACTTCACCTGAACCCACTGACGAGCAGGAGCTCCACACAAGATGTCACTTATGGAAGCTGCAGAAAGACCTGAATCAGAAAAGCTCTAAGTAGAGCACGGGCATGTATGCACGCTCACCACAAAAGACTCCAGAACATCTACGAAGGCGGAGCTCAAGTTTGGCTGAGAAAATTTCTGGGATTTTGATTGGATGATACTGATCAGCAGGTATCTGTGACTGTGTGATGCTACCATTCACTCTGAAGGCGGCTAAATGTTACCAAACCATCCCATGACCTGCCCAACGGTATTTAGACTCAGGTTCAGCTTATCAATGGTGAGATAGTGAGTTTATTCTAAAAAACAGAGAAGAAGAAAAACTACAAACCCGCCAATCAGAGCGCAGGAAAGGAGAGAACATGAAGAAGAAAAAAAGTGAAGAATTAAAAAGAAACGCGATGAAGAATCTGAGACAAAAGATCAATGAACCATTTAAAAGACAGAGAAAAGGAATGAGTCCAAGGAGAAAGAAGAAAACTGAATTTAACCAAACATGAAATAAATAAATAAATGACATAAGGTGAGAAATATCCCGACGACGGGACAGAAATAGAGAAACTGTTGCAGTTCAGTGAATGTTGAGCAAAAACAGGAAGACAGAAACTGAGACGACCTCACGTCACTCGCTGTTTCATGTTCTACCTGACTGATAAGAAACCATCAAACACAGGAGGCAGACAGAAGGAGCAAGGATTTCTGCTAAAGAAAGAGAAAATGACACAAGGAGAGGAAACATTCGAAGAATCCGGAGGAGAAACAACTGGAGGAGGTCGGCAGTCCTCCCTCCCACACTCGGGCTCTGAGCTCCGCTCGCGGGAGCAGCCGGACTCCTTCGGACTCCGCAGAGATCTGATAACATTTCGCTGATCTGCTGGTGGGCCGGATTAGACCTCTGCTGCTGCTCTAATCCAGCCTAATCTGTCAGCAGCCGGCCAATCACACAAGGCGAGGGCTGGCGCTGCGCCTGGGTGGAGCCGCCCTTGCCCTCCTCTCCCTCTCTCTCTGAAGTATGCGAGGCTGAATAAAGCCATCTGGTCCTGATTAGGAAAATGACTCGTTTGTGGTTTTGTCTCTAAAGCTCCTTCAGCCTCCTCCGAGTTTTTATTAACAACTCAGACTGAAAAACTTTCTTTAACTCTTTGATCCTTGAATGTGAGAGCAGCTCAAAGTGAACAAACTTTATTTAAACCAGGAGACGTAACAAAGACCTTGTCAGAGCAGGAAGGCGAGCTGCATGAGGCCACGGCTTAGTCCTGGATGACGACTCAGCACGGCCGACTGCTGTGAGCTGGGCACCGTGCTGAGGCGCAGGGCCAGGAGGTGAAGCTTGACGTCTACCCTCGAGGCCAATGAGCTTCCATTGAACTGTGTCTCCTCAGCCTCGGGGGAGACGAGGAGCTCGGAGTAGAGCTCTATTTCTCCACTGAAAGGAGCAGCTGAGGTGATTCAGTGTCACTGCTTGGACACTGCTAGCATATTGGACAGGTTTTTGACGGGGCTCCCACACAAACACAAAGCAGAGGTTGAAGCATCGCCAAACATGCTTCCAAACCAAAGACTAGAAAATATGATCAAGCATGTCTAGCCTTTAGCTTCACCTGCGCAACGGTGGTGAGAAATAGTAGGTATCCAAGGTAGGTATCCCGACAGAATATGTTTCCCCTGCGTCGGCAGCACGCGCTGGGCTCACCCAAATCACAGTATCCCACATTCTCGATTTATGGTTTACAAACACTTCTTATAATGAAATTTTGGTGATGTTAGCTCTTTATACAGTAAAGTTAGAATGGGATACAAACGATATCAGGCTGATCCTGCTACAGTTTGGTCCCCTGGTTCAAATCACAGACAAACAGTATCCCACAGCTGTTTATGTTTTTGAACCCATTTTGCACAGAGAGGCAGTTGTACAATACAAATGTATTGAGTGTTGAATATTCTTACACAGTAAAAAAAGAAAGAAAAGAAAAAACAACTATAGGTAAAATAGAGCTGGGCGATAGAACGATAACGATATGTATTGCGAAATAACTTTTTCTCGATAGAAAAATTAAACTATTGCGATAGGCCTCATCTCCCCAATCCAAATTAAGTAGCACAGAGCCAAACCAATCACAGCACAAGTGCCAAGGCACACATGTGTATTTGTTTTTGCAGCCGTGCAGCCCGGGTAATAAAGGAAAGGAGTTTGCCAACTAGAGAAAAATCAACCGAGAGCGTGAGCGAAGGTTACCGAAGAAAAAACAGATGATGGTTCCAATGCCGGAGAGCTTGTCGAACGGAAGGGCCACAGAAGTTCCGTAGTGTGAAGGTATTTCGGCTATTTCAAGTCTGACAAAAAACAGAGTAGCGCGCACTGTAAATTGTGCCGAAAGCAAGTCTGGAAATACAATAAAGCGGTGCATGCTCAATCTCTGACTGAAAGCGCTAATTCATCATTCGGCTTTTGTCAGACTAAAGTCACTGTTAAAACTGTTTGAAAAGCTAAGCTATACAACAAGGAGAGATTGAGAATTTCCTTTTAGTTCTCAGTTTATTTGATATTGACAAAAGTTAGTCAATTTTGTCTGTTCTTCTGTAAAACGACCTAAGATTTATTTTTAGAATTAACATTTTGTTTCTAAGTGGAATTGACAATTTAGTGGTCTGTTTTGTTTGTTTTATTTTGAAACTTAAACGCTTTAGCGGCTGCCTTTTGTGTAGTTTGCAATATTTGCCTTTATTTATCTGAAACTGAAGTCTCATGTTCCTTAAGTACATCTGCCCTGTTGAACTTATTATGGGAAATAAATATTTTAATTAAAACAAGCTGCTAATTATTTCACATATTACTTGTGAGCAACGGCACATTTAAATCTTACAAATATAGTTATTTGGCTTATATCGTGATATATATCGTTATCGCCTGAAATGAAAAAAACATATCGTGATATGAAAAAATCTTATATCGCCCAGCTCTAAGGTAAAATAATTATAGCATAAAGCTGGTTTGTTTCGTGGTTTATTTTATTGCAACCCGTAATTTATTGCAGTTTACTTTTATGTGTTTAATTGTTTACTGCAGTGGAGTTTGAAACAAAATATGGGTAAAACAAAGGGGGCCTAGCAACAACACATCACTGGAGCTGAAACAAGTTTAACTCTGAATTTGATTTTAGGGATGAAGCAGTGATTGGATCAGGAAACTGAGTGATGTCAGCCTCAATGAGCATCCCGCCGTAGCAAAGGAGATCTGTGTGTGGTGGATGAGGAGGAAAAGGCAGGAGTGCCTCAACAAAAAAACAACCGAAGAAGAAGAAGAAGAAACAGTGAGACACAGGAGAGCTGAACAAACCACGTGAGAAACCTGGTCTTCATTTTTCAACTTTGTTGTGTTTCTGGATGGTCATGTGATCTGAGACTGCAGAGAGCATCTGAAACCTTCTGACTGTCTCTCTCTCTCACACACACACACACACACACACACACACACACACACACACACACACAGAGTCTGTTGTTCGGTAGTACCACTGCTGAGTGATCAGAGGAATGTTAAGTACGCTGCAGCTTCAGGAGGTTTTCTCTCAGACTGACTCCAGTATCAGTGAGCGGCTGACTCACGCTTCACATGTGTGTCAGCACAAACACAGTAAAAACAACAGAACTCAAAGACATTAAAGGAACCACAGCTTGAACCAACCAAGTTTTACTCTGGACATTTATTCCAGAGTGCAGATTGTCTAAAAGCCCAAGATCAGATCACACATGATCACAGCATCAGGTTTATACAGCTGCATTGTTCTAGCCAAGCTTTTATTATGAAACCTGACATTTTATTTTGAAAAACAGACAGTGAGCTGCACATGTAAAACAACACAACAGTTGGAGGAGCAGACAAAGATCCCCAACACACACCTTAACACAGTGGTGGTCGTAGGTGGGATTAAAATAACTCCGGTTGTCATCATTAATGTCACATGATGGAAGAAAATGGGACTTTTTCCCTTCATCTCTCAGTGACCCAGACCAACCGTGGACCTTTGGACTACCACCTCTGACGCTGCCGTTCACCTAAAGCTTTAATATGCATTTTATGCTATTCCTGTGTATTAGTGACACTGACCTAATATTTTTGTCTTATTTTCTGTCTTTTATGTGAAGCACTTTGGCATACCATTGGTTTTTAAATGTGCTCTATAAATAAAGTTGTATTGTACTGTATGTAGGGCTGCTCGATTTTGGCAAAAATGATAATCACGATTATTTTCACTGAAATTGAGATCTCGATTATTTGACGATATTTATTTAACAATAACAATGTATTGAATAATGGCTTTAAAGATTGTCAAAAAATAATCTAAAATAGTGTGCAAATACTGATTACAGTGCAAATGTTTGCAATATAAAAAATAAATGAAAAATGTAAACATCTATGTTTAGTGAACTTCAAAATACTGCACAATATTTGATCCACGTCTGACTCCGCGAACCCATAATGTTTCCACCAATGTTCCCTCTAATATTTCATGTGTCTGAGCGAACACACAAACTCCCTGAGCGTCCCTTGGACCACTGTGAGCGACATCAGACGTGTGCACTGTGGTCACGCCAGCATTTAATCCATCCAAGTTACGGTTTATTAAAATAATCAAATTACAGCATTTACATTTATGTTAGACTACTTTTAATTAACTGCTTTAGCCCACTTACAATGAAAATGTAAAAAATCCTGTTCATGACCTGTGTAGTATGTTAACACTATTGGAAGTAAAAATAACTTGAACTCCAATTTTGAAAACACAACTTTCTTTCTTTCTTTCTTTCTTTCTTTTTCCATAAAGCTCTGACTTGTATTATGAGTCTGTGGTCTGGGAGAGAGTCCGTAACTCTGTCTGCCAAATACAGCATATAATGACCAATGCTGGGCAATTAATTATATAGTTACTACTTCAAAAAAGTAACTCAGTTTGGCAAACAACAAAGTTTTTTGCAGCTATTTTTTTTTTAATGCAGCCAAGGCGTTTTTAAATAAACATTTCAAACTATTTACAGAACAATCAGCTGTTCTGCATCAAATCTGATGCCACACAAATTATTTGTGCCACTCCAAAAAATAATTTCTGTCCACTATGAGATAAAGGAGAACAACAGCCTGATACCTGCAGGTGTGACAACAGCAGATGTATCACTGCTGTAACACCTGTAACATTCAGCAGTCGCCTCATTGTTCTGACACACACAACAAAACTATTGACTACACTACACACTAACTACACACTAACTACACACTAACTACACAAGATTTGCGCTAAACGTCTCAAATCTCTCACATCTCAGAACACCGCCGTCACTCCTAAAACTTCCACCCGTTTCTTAACAACTAGATGCCACGTTGCCATATCATTTTTTGATTGGTCGACACGGTACTTTTTTCGACCAATAGGAAAGGGTGGGGTTTTATTAGGGCCCGAGCACTTCGAGTGCGAAGGCCCTATTGTATCTGCTCTGTGTCTTATTATTATTATTATTATTATTATTATTATTATTTTTCATTGAAATGAATTGCCTTTTTGAGGGCTTTAACATGCTCAAAAACTCATGAAATTTTGCACACATGCCAGGTCTGGTGAAAAATTTTGTATTTTAATGGTTTTACATATGAGCATTGGGAAATGGCTCTGTAGCGCCACCTATGCCTTGTTAAATGCAGCCCTACGAACACATCATTTGAGCTACATGTATGAAATTTGGCACACATGTGTATCATGCCAAGACGAACAAAAAAGTCTGTGGGCCCATTGATGCAAACCCAACAGGAAATCCGCCATTTGGAAGTGAAGGTGACATTTTGGCTCTAATTTTGCCATTTCCATGCCTCGAACTTTTTCGAACTCCTCCTTGGGATTTCATTGTTTAAGCTTCATATTTGGTCAGTGCCAACTACACACCTGGGCCATGTTAAATTGCGGAGCTTTTGAGTTTTCGGGATACGGTGAGGCCGTGGCGCCACGGCGAATTTCGATGACTCGCCATGAAAATCGTATTGCCTCTCATTCTGTCATACATTGTCCCATCTGGACCAAAGAGCATAAATATGATAAGGCTCCACCACTGAACATATTTCAAGTGCCATATTTGACATCAGGGACAGCGCCACCTAGTGGGAACAGGAAGTGTCATGTTTTACACTTTGGGGTACAGTATTGTAATGGGTGACATCTGCAGCCTCAAATTTGTCCAGGAAAGCCTTAAGGAGTTGGTCTTGGGTTACAGAGAAAACTGTGAGTTTTCGCTGAAGGGTGTGACCCCAGCAGCATGGCGAACATTGAGGTCTCGCCATGAAGAAACAAATTAGTGTAACTCAATGAAATCCAATCTGATCAGTACCAGATTTTACAGGGATGATGTCAGACCCGCCCTGAACAGATTGATATGCCCATTGTCAGGAATACGTAGAGCGCCACCTAGTGGCACCAGGAAATGTCATGTCTTTCATTTTGTTGTACTGATTTTCACAGGTTCATCGTGGCCACCTCAAAAGCGGTGAGTATCACCATCAGTCCTTCATGATGCTTCTGTGTGAAAATTGTGACTTTAAACTGAACGGCGCACCCTGGTGGCAACGCGGTTCACCATGAAAGACGAAGTGGCTTTTGAGGGGCTTGGAAATTTTAAAAAGTCTTGGAATTTGGCCCAAACCTCCAATGTGATGAGGGCTTTGTTGTTATGTGATCATTTTCCTTGAATAGTGCAAAATGGCTCCACAGCGCCCCCTACAAAATTTCAAAACAACAGCCCCTGCTCTGTGTTTTATTTATAAGTCTGAAACCTGGTAAGCTTATGGAGGATATCAAGATGTACAAAAAAGTCTCTTGGAGCAATATCCCAAATCCAACAGGAAGTCAGCCATTTTAAAATTAAGGTGTAATTTTAGCCACTTTTTCGCCTCTTTTCAGGCCTCATACTTTGACGAACTCCTCCAAGGGATTTCATCAGATTAACCCGATCTCCTGTGTGTGGAATCTAAAGACCTTTGTGATGTTAAATTGCGAAGCTTTTTACGTTCAGGGAAACGGGGTGGCCATGGCGGCACGTGGAGTTTCAATCCCTCGCCAAAAAGCAGTAATCTGCTGTCACTCAAAAACACAATGTCCAATCTCTCCCAAAGTTCGCAGGCGTGATGAGACTCAAGGTCGGAAATGTTTGTTATCCCATTTGTCAGTAATGGTTAGAGCGCCACCTAGTGGGACGACTATAATAATGATTGAATGAGATGAATCGTTAGCTGGTGGTTCTAGGCATGAATTCCATCAATGTGACATCAGATCGGACGTGCTGGTTGTAGGTGTTGGGCGTGGCCCGACGTGCCGGGGTGCGAGGGCCCTCATAACGCTGCTTGCAGCTTTAATTAGGGCCCGAGCACAAAAGTGCGAAGGCCCTATTGTATCTGCTCTGTTTCTTATTATTATTATTATTATTATTATTATTATTATTATTATTATTATTATTATTATTATTATTATTATTTCGGCAAATGAATCGGCCTTTTGAGGGCCTAAACATGCTCGAAAACTCATGAAATTTTGCAGACGCATCAGGTCTGGTGAAAATTTACGTATTTTAATGTCCGTAGACATGTCCAGGGAAAATTGGCTCAGTAGCGCCACCTAGAAAAATGAGAAACGCGAGCCCCCGAGATGGGTATGACCTACATGTATAAAACTTGGAACTCATATCTAACGTTCGGAGACGCACATAAAAGTCTATTATGGCCATGTCCTAAACCCAACAGGAAGTCCGCCATTTGGAAGTGAAGGTGACATTTTGGCTCTAATTTTGCCATTTCCATGCCTCGAACTTTTGCGAACTCCTCATTGGAATTTCATCGTACAAGCTTCATATTTGGTCAGTGTCAACTACACACCTGGGCCATGTTAAATTGCGGAGCTTTTGAGTTTTCGGGTTACTGTGAGGCCGTGGCGCCACGGCGAATTTCGATGACTCGCCATGAAATCTTATTGCCTCTTGTTCTGTCATACATTGTCCGACCTTGACCAAAGTGGACACATATGATAAGGCTCCACCCCTGAACATATTTCAACTGCCATATTTGACACCAGGGACAGCGCCACCTAGTGGGAACAGGAAATGTCATGTTTTACACTTTGGGGTACAGTATTGTAATGGGTGACATCTGCAGCCTCAAATTTCTCCAGGAAAGCCTTAAGGAGTTGGTCTTGGGTTACAGAGAAAACTGTGAGTTTTCGCTGAAGGGTGTGACCCCAGCAGCATGGCGAACATTGAGGTCTCGCCATGAAGAAACAAATTAGTGTAACTCAATGAAATCCAATGTGATCAGTACCAGATTTTACAGGGATGATGTCAGACCCGCCCTGAACAGATTGATATGCCCATTGTCAGGAATACGTAGAGCGCCACCTAGTGGCACCAGGAAATGTCATGTCTTTCATTTTGTTGTACTGATTTTCACAGGTTCATCGTGGCCACCTCAAAAGCGGTGAATATCACCATCAGTCCCTCTTGATGCTTCAGTGAGAAAATTGTGACTATAAACTGAACGGCGCACCCTGGTGGCAACGCAGTTCACCATGAAAGATGAAGTGGCTTTTGAGGGGCTTGAAAAGTTTAAAAAGTCTTGAAATTTGGCGCACAGCTCTAATGTGATGAGGGATTTCTTTTTTATGTTCATTTTCCTTGAACAGCGCAAAATGGCTCCACAGCGCCCCCTACAAAATTTCAAAACAACAGCCCCTGCTCTGTGTTTTATGTATGAGTTTGAAACCTGGCAAGCTTATTGGAGATATCAAGATGTACAAAAAAGTCTCTTGGAGCAATATCCCAAATCCAACAGGAAGTCAGCCATTTTAAAATTAATGTGTAAATTTGGCGACATTTTCCCCTCTTTTCAGGCCTCATACTTTGACGAACTCCTCCAAGGGATTTCATTAGATTTACGCGATCTCCTGTGTGTGGAATCTAAAGACCTTTGTGATGTTAAATTGCGAAGCTTTTTACGTTCAGGGAAACGGGGTGGTCATGGCGGCACGTGGAGTTTCAATCACTCGCCAAAAAGCAGTAACCTGCTGTCGCTCAAAAACACAATGTCCAATCTCTCCCAAAGGTCGCAGGCGTGATGAGACTCGAGCTCGGAAATGTTTGTTATGCCATTTGTCAGTAGTGGTTAGAGCCCCACCTAGTGGGACGACTATAATAATGGTTGAATGAGATGAAATTTTAGCTGGTGGTTAAATGCATGAATTCCATCAATGTGACATCAGATCGGAAGCGCTGGTTTTAGGTGTTGGGCTTGGCTCGACGCGCCGGGGGTGCGAGGGCCCTCATATCGCTGCTTGCAGCTTTAATTATTATTATTATTATTATTTCGGCAAATGAATCGGCCTTTTGAGGGCCTAAACATGCTCAAAAACTCATGAAATTTTGCATACTCGTCAGGTCTGGTGAAAATTTACGTATTTTAATGTCTGTAGACATGTCCATGGAAAATTGGCTCAGTAGCGCCACCTAGAAAAATGAGAAACGCGAGCCCCCGAGATGGGTATGACCTACATGTATAAAACTCGGAACACATATCTAACGTTTGGAGACGCACAAAAAAGTCTATTATGGCCATGTCCTAAACCCAACAGGAAGTCCGCCATTTGGAAGTGAAGGTGACATTTTGGCTCTAATTTTGCCATTTCCATGCCTCGAACTTTTGCGAACTCCTCATTGGAATTTCATCGTACAAGCTTCATATTTGGTCAGTGTCAACTACACACCTGGGCCATGTTAAATTGCGGAGCTTTTGAGTTTTCGGGTTACTGTGAGGCCGTGGCGCCACGGCGAATTTCGATGACTCGCCATGAAAATCTTATTGCCTCTCGTTCTGTCATACATTGTCCGACCTTGACCAAAGTGGACACATATGATAAGGCTCCACCCCTGAACATATTTCAACTGCCATATTTGACATCAGCGACAGCGCCACCTAGTGGGAACAGGAAATGTCATGTTTTACACTTTGGGGTACAGTATTGTAATGGGTGACATCTGCAGCCTCAAATTTCTCCAGGAAAGCCTTAAGGAGTTGGTCTTGGGTTACAGAGAAAACTGTGAGTTTTCGCTGAAGGGTGTGACCCCAGCAGCATGGCGAACATTGAGGTCTCGCCATGAAGAAACAAATTAGTGTAACTCAATGAAATCCAATCTGATCAGTACCAGATTTTACAGGGATGATGTCAGACCCGCCCTGAACAGATTGATATGCCCATTGTCAGGAATACGTAGAGCGCCACCTAGTGGCACCAGGAAATGTCATGTCTTTCATTTTGTTGTACTGATTTTCACAGGTTCATCGTGGCCACCTCAAAAGCGGTGAGTATCACCATCAGTCCTTCATGATGCTTCTGTGTGAAAATTGTGACTTTAAACTGAACGGCGCACCCTGGTGGCAACGCGGTTCACCATGAAAGACGAAGTGGCTTTTGAGGGGCTTGGAAATTTTAAAAAGTCTTGGAATTTGGCCCAAACCTCCAATGTGATGAGGGCTTTGTTGTTATGTGATCATTTTCCTTGAATAGTGCAAAATGGCTCCACAGCGCCCCCTACAAAATTTCAAAACATCAGCCCCTGCTCTGTGTTTTATTTATAAGTCTGAAACCTGGTAAGCTTATGGAGGATATCAAGATGTACAAAAAAGTCTCTTGGAGCAATATCCCAAATCCAACAGGAAGTCAGCCATTTTAAAATTAAGGTGTAATTTTAGCCACTTTTTCGCCTCTTTTCAGGCCTCATACTTTGACGAACTCCTCCAAGGGATTTCATCAGATTAACCCGATCTCCTGTGTGTGGAATCTAAAGACCTTTGTGATGTTAAATTGCGAAGCTTTTTACGTTCAGGGAAACGGGGTGGCCATGGCGGCACGTGGAGTTTCAATCCCTCGCCAAAAAGCAGTAATCTGCTGTCACTCAAAAACACAATGTCCAATCTCTCCCAAAGTTCGCAGGCGTGATGAGACTCAAGGTCGGAAATGTTTGTTATCCCATTTGTCAGTAATGGTTAGAGCGCCACCTAGTGGGACGACTATAATAATGATTGAATGAGATGAATCGTTAGCTGGTGGTTCTAGGCATGAATTCCATCAATGTGACATCAGATCGGACGTGCTGGTTGTAGGTGTTGGGCGTGGCCCGACGTGCCGGGGTGCGAGGGCCCTCATAACGCTGCTTGCAGCTTTAATTATTATTATTATTATTATTTCGGCAAATGAATCGGCCTTTTGAGGGCCTAAACATGCTCAAAAACTCATGAAATTTTGCATACTCGTCAGGTCTGGTGAAAATTTACGTATTTTAATGTCTGTAGACATGTCCATGGAAAATTGGCTCAGTAGCGCCACCTAGAAAAATGAGAAACGCGAGCCCCCGAGATGGGTATGACCTACATGTATAAAACTCGGAACACATATCTAACGTTTGGAGACGCACAAAAAAGTCTATTATGGCCATGTCCTAAACCCAACAGGAAGTCCGCCATTTGGAAGTGAAGGTGACATTTTGGCTCTAATTTTGCCATTTCCATGCCTCGAACTTTTGCGAACTCCTCATTGGAATTTCATCGTACAAGCTTCATATTTGGTCAGTGTCAACTACACACCTGGGCCATGTTAAATTGCGGAGCTTTTGAGTTTTCGGGTTACTGTGAGGCCGTGGCGCCACGGCGAATTTCGATGACTCGCCATGAAAATCTTATTGCCTCTCGTTCTGTCATACATTGTCCGACCTTGACCAAAGTGGACACATATGATAAGGCTCCACCCCTGAACATATTTCAACTGCCATATTTGACATCAGCGACAGCGCCACCTAGTGGGAACAGGAAATGTCATGTTTTACACTTTGGGGTACAGTATTGTAATGGGTGACATCTGCAGCCTCAAATTTCTCCAGGAAAGCCTTAAGGAGTTGGTCTTGGGTTACAGAGAAAACTGTGAGTTTTCGCTGAAGGGTGTGACCCCAGCAGCATGGCGAACATTGAGGTCTCGCCATGAAGAAACAAATTAGTGTAACTCAATGAAATCCAATCTGATCAGTACCAGATTTTACAGGGATGATGTCAGACCCGCCCTGAACAGATTGATATGCCCATTGTCAGGAATACGTAGAGCGCCACCTAGTGGCACCAGGAAATGTCATGTCTTTCATTTTGTTGTACTGATTTTCACAGGTTCATCGTGGCCACCTCAAAAGCGGTGAATATCACCATCAGTCCCTCTTGATGCTTCAGTGAGAAAATTGTGACTATAAACTGAACGGCGCACCCTGGTGGCAACGCAGTTCACCATGAAAGATGAAGTGGCTTTTGAGGGGCTTGAAAAGTTTAAAAAGTCTTGAAATTTGGCGCACAGCTCTAATGTGATGAGGGATTTCTTTTTATATGTTCATTTTCCTTCAACAGCGCAAAATGGCTCCACAGCGCCCCCTACAAAATTTCAAAACAACAGCCCCTGCTCTGTGTTTTATGTATGAGTTTGAAACCTGGCAAGCTTATTGGAGATATCAAGATGTACAAAAAAGTCTCTTGGAGCAATATCCCAAATCCAACAGGAAGTCAGCCATTTTAAAATTAATGTGTAAATTTGGCGACATTTTCCCCTCTTTTCAGGCCTCATACTTTGACGAACTCCTCCAAGGGATTTCATTAGATTTACGCGATCTCCTGTGTGTGGAATCTAAAGACCTTTGTGATGTTAAATTGCGAAGCTTTTTACGTTCAGGGAAACGGGGTGGTCATGGCGGCACGTGGAGTTTCAATCACTCGCCAAAAAGCAGTAACCTGCTGTCGCTCAAAAACACAATGTCCAATCTCTCCCAAAGGTCGCAGGCGTGATGAGACTGGAGCTCGGAAATGTTTGTTATGCCATTTGTCAGTAATGGTTAGAGCGCCACCTAGTGGGACGACTATAATAATGGTTGAATGAGATGAAATTTTAGCTGGTGGTTAAATGCATGAATTCCATCAATGTGACATCAGATCGGAAGCGCTGGTTTTAGGTGTTGGGCTTGGCTCGACGCGCCGGGGGTGCGAGGGCCCTCATATCGCTGCTTGCAGCTTTAATTGGTTTTGTTTTTGCTCACAGGCGGAGAGCGCTTTCGAGCGTTTTCCTTATAAAACGCCGTTTTTACAGTTTCTTCCCGCAGTAAATATAAACAACGACAGTATTCAGGAAGAAAACCAAACATTGCAGATATTTTTATCATAACTCTGGTTTTACGTGGCCGATCAACACAATTTAAAAACTGGTATAAAGTCCACACTTTTTCCGTCAATTGTTCCGTCTGTCCTGCTCACATCTCCAATGGTTGGACACGTTGTCATTAACGTGGCTTCACTGCACATCAGCCACGCCGCTTTGCTAGCTAAAACGCCGGTGTCGGCACATAAGGACGCTGTCATAGCCTGTCAGCGACGTTGATTGGCTGCGTATATACGAATGTGAATCGCAGTATTGGCTGGACTATAGGATAAGGTGGCATCGTTCTAATCCCATACAGGAGCAGCCAGTCACTCACTGACTAACACTGCAAAACAGAATTGTTAAAGTATTTATTTTAATTTCAATTCAGGTTAGATTTTTTTTGTGCGCAACGCAGATTTTCTGTGCGCAGAGACCGTGCCAGCAGTGCGCAATTGCGCACGTGCGCAGCTTAGAGGGAACATTGGTTTCCACACCACTGAAGTCGTTTTACCTCTTTTCAACCAACGGCATTCTTTCTTCAGCAGCCATTATCCTCTCCTCTCCAAATAACTTCTGCTTAGCTTTCCGAGCTTTCCGAGCTTCCCTCGGGTCCTCTTGCGACGCGTGTTCGAAACACAGAGAGGTGTGCTTGATTTGCCACACGGAGCAGCGCGAGAGTAAAGCACGAGGGAGGTGCTAATAATCGGCTCAGTCATTTTTAATGATCGTTGAAAGCCCAGATCGTAATCGAGATTAAAATTCGATTAATTGAGCAGCCCTAACTGTATGTATTTAATTCTGGGACTCTTTAAGCTAGCTGCAGCTGAATCATCTGGAAAGATTCGAAAGAGTCTTTCAAGTTCAGGAGATAACCTGGAGAAGCCCCACACCTCCTGACTGAGCCCTAACACAACCCTGATGAATCTCAGGACTGTTTCACTGAGGTCATCGGTCACTGCATCACATCATCTGAGAGTCTTTGTTTCAGCTTTTGAACTCTTGTGTCTTTATGGTGATCTCTTTCTACACATCAAAATGGTACGTTTCATAATAGAATAGAATAGAATCACCCTGTAGAATGACAATAAAGAGGTATTCTATTCTATACAAACTCCTTCAGGGTATCTGCAAGCCACTGCAACCCACCTGACAGCACAGAGTGTGGAGGTCCTGCTTCCATCCATCTCTGCTTTATTTAAAAAATAAAACATTTTCATAGTTTGTTTTTTCTCTGATTGTTTTTTGTTTCATGTGATTCATAACGATGCTCATGTGTATGCGTGCTGGGATATGTACACAGTGTAAGGGATTTGCTCACACTGTTAAAATGCTAGTTTGATATGTTTTGCAGGCTTTAGCGTCTCTTCTGTTAGCGCCAGTCTGCACAGTTTGAGCCTCTGATTGATTTCCTGATGTGAAACAAACAGCTTTACCGATGCTGTTTGTTTCACGTCACAGATGTTTGCCCCACAGTACAGCAACACCATACATGGAAACACTGCAAGGCTGGGATTTCTGTAAAACCTTTGAGTTTAATAACGAATCAGATCGCTGTGATGGGAGACAGAACACGAAGCATAGCTGTCCAGAGTCAGATTATTTAACGTACAGCAAAATAAAATGTTTTAACTGGAGACTGAGCAGTGAGGCTGGACTCACACTGGGAGATCCATGCCGTGAGACATTCACGACTCACCCCCCTCCCCCGTCCTAACGGCTCTTACAGCTCATCTGCGACCGCCAGGACGGAAACCGGCTGGTGTTTCCTGCAGAGTGTAGGTGACCCCTTCATCAGGATCAGGCTCGCCGTCATGCTTCCTTGTCAGGAAGCAGCCGTTTCTTCCTGTCTTTGTCTGCCAACCACACACATGCGCCTGTCTTCCCATCAGTGCGAGGACCCTCATCACACACTGACCCTCACAGGGCCCTCTGTGAGCTCCCCGACACACACCCCAGACACTCACACCAATTATCAGAGTGTAACCAGCCCTGTCTAATGTGTATGCTATTAGCCTCAGAGTTAACCGTTAGCATGTAGTGATGCTAATACCCCACCGAACAAAACCCTGAGACCTGATTGGACGAGACAGGACAGGCTGGGGCGGCAAGACGCGCTCCCAGCAGGCCCCGAGGCTGTCTCACACACACACAGACGCACACACACACTGATGGACAGCTGCAGCCTGTGGTGTCAGTGGTGGCATTTAGCTGGTGACACACACACACACACACACACACACACACGTATACAGTGACAGTGAGGCTGAAACGAGATGGCAGCAAAAAAACAACAGACTCTGTGTGATGGGCGAAGACAGACACGAGGAAGAGGAGGAAGGAGGTAAAATGAGGAGGAGGAGGCGTGCTCCCCACATGAACATGAGCTCAGCACACTGACGTCTATTAAAAGGAACTCTGATTAGAGACAAACACAGACCACACCCAACACACACACGCACATACACAGTGAAATACCTTCACAGATAAACAGCTCCATGCACTCCACAGTAGTGTGTGTGTGTGTGTTTCCATGTGTTTTTGTGAGGATCCATGTGCGTTTAGACTTTCTGAAGACTTCCACATGCGTTCTGTTCTCTGTGCTTGTGTGTGTGCGTATGTGCGTATGTGTGTATAAACTGTGATCTCCAGCAGAAACAGTAACCAGGCGCTAACAGCATTAGCGTTAGCACAAGAGCTTACTCGCCTCGGGCCAAACATGAATAATGCAGTAGTCAGCCCAGAGCCTACGGGTGTGTGTGTGTGTGTGTGTGTGTATCACTGCTATCTGGCTGTACTCAAGGCTGTCTATACGACGGTATTAGAATAATATGCTAATTACTAATAATTACCCTGTAATACACACACACACACACACACTGATTCTCCCCCCATTCCGCTTCCTTCATCTTTCACTTCCTGCATTTCTTCCTCCCTCCAGGTCGTAACTCCTCCCGGCGAGGACGAAGAGGAGGGGAGGAGGAGGGGAGCTGCTGGACTCGACACTCGGACTAATCCAGACCTGAAGTAGGTTCCTGAAGTATCACACGGAGAACCGAGCAGCCAAGAGCTCTCACAGAGGTCAGTGGTCAAGTGGCGGCCCTGCCACACCAGACAAAAAGGCGCTGGTTACCAAACAAACCCAGAGGGAACCGGACTAGAAGCAGAACCTCTGTATGTGTCAGCATGTATGCATGGAAGGCAAATCAAAAAGAGACGTGAACTTTCCAGTGAGAGTGAAAATGCGAGCAGACAGGCAGAGTTACCAGAAGTCCTCCAGAGTCCACTTGTGTGTTGTGTTTGGGTCTGCAGGGGCTCCTTGAGTTCCTACAGGCTGACATGAACCTGCCCCGTTTCACTCATCAGTCAAGATAAACACATTTTTATCCTGGTTAAGAGACGTTTCCTCTTTACTAACACAGCCGGGCTCCATTAGAGGAAATATCAGCCATACATGTGGCTACTGCTGCTTTTGAAGGTCTGCAGGACAAAGCTGCCTGAACCCACCAGACCCCTGGACCAAGGTCCACCAGAGTGGAGATGTTTGTCCACAAAGCACAGCAGCATGTTTAGAGGAAACCAAACAGCTCCTAGCAGCTGTCAGCAGGGGGAGGAGCTGCTGCAACGGTGCAACCAGACTCCAGAGCTCACAGAGCTGTGACGAATGCTACACACCAAAGTGGGCCATTGTTCCTCCACAGTGATGTGACACACCGACACACAGGAAACCATCACTGCCACTTCCTGCTGCTGAATGAGGCTCTGCCAGCTCGTGGGTCGGACCCTCAGCACCGAACTGTAGGTCCCTCAGATCAGACTGCACAGTAGTGATTATTATTATTAATATTGCGACAGTCTGTAGTGTGTGTGTGTGCACAGCAATTGCCAGCGGAGGGGTAAGTGTTTCCGTGTGTCCGCTGTCTGTCCTCATCAGTCATACCGTCCACTCTAGAGCCAGAGGACAGCTGCTGTCACTCTGTCTTCAAGTCCTCTGTGAACTACATCAGATCTGTCACCGCCAGTCACAGCGAGTCACAGCGGCACGTCCACGTCTGCCCAACGCTCTGCACGTCCCAAAACTGAAGGACCCGGCCCACCCGTCTCTGCTTAGTGACACTCATCACAAATTCTCACACATGCTCTCAAACCCAACGAGGACTCCAAACACAAAAAACTGATCCAGAACTTTGGACTTTCTGGTCCACAATGAAGAAAACTGAGAGCAGATCCTGCTTCATCTTGCAGCCACTCTGAGAAGGTCCGTCTAGACCAAAGCAGCATTCAGGTGTCCCTGAGCCTGAAAACAGGTCGAGGTATTAAAACGTGAGCGAAACGTCACATTTGTGCCTTCATTCCATATCTGAAGGCTGCAAGTGACCTGACCAAGCTCCACCCTGGGACAGCTGGACAGCAGCTCGGTCACCTACAAGCTTCACTGCAATAAGCAGGTGGCTGGATGGATGTACAGACAGACAGAGTTCTCCTGGAGTGTCCCACAGGGCTCTGTTCTGGGTGTTTGTGGATTTCTTTTGAGGCTGTGGGTTACCACACAGAGACATATGCAAATGAGGGTTTCAGTTAAAAATCCAGATAATCCAGAGAGAGCAGATTAGAACATCTTAAGAAGATTAAGGTCCAGATTAAAGTGCATCCCAAGAAGGAACGAAGGGATTCCTTATTGGTCCGTGTTTCCTCACGTCTTTGTCTCTGTTCTCTGACCTCAGCTGTCCTGGTTATCCTTCACCCTGTAACAGCACCAGTGTATGATACAGTCAGTATGTACTTGTATCTGAGCTGGTGCTGCAGCCCTGTGTGTGGAACCAGACGCGTTTCCACAGTGACCCACTGAAATCAGACCATCATCAGCCCACAGCACACCACTGAGTACCTTTTCGGTCACGCCCACCAACTCTAACTCACCTTTGGCCACTGACCAATAAATTAGGTCATCACCTGACAGCAGTACCAATATTACAGTCAGAGTAGCCAGAGTATCAGCACTAACGCAGCAGCCCTCCTGTGTTTACACGTATAATTGAACAAAAGCTCAAAGTGAAAGCACACTGATTCACATTACATTTTCACAATAAAAGCTGGACACTGTGAAAAACCTGCATTTTTTCAATGTGGGTGGCACTGAAGCTTAAAATGAAGCTTTGAAACATGATGAACAGATAGTCTTTTATTTTTAAACCGCTTTGGGTAAAAGAGAGGAAATAATGACTGAACGAAAGATTTAGTAAAAACTGCGGTCTGTAATTAAAACTCTGAGAGCACATATTAAATAAAACAGCATGATGAAGCGTCACCTTAGTCATCCTGGGCACCTTCACAGGTTGGGGCTCTCGCAGTGTCTCTGTATGGCCAGCAAGGGCAGCGGAGAGAAACGTTTCCATTAAACACTAACGTTTTTCACATCAGACTTCCAGGATCAGGTGTGTAGTTCAGGAGCACACAGACAGGGGGCGCTGCTCTCACAGCAGCAGACAGAAACAATTCATCCAATAAATAAGGGACAACCGCTCACGACCACAGGAGCGAGTAAATGTTGAGGATGGCACCTCCAGCTCACGAAGAGCACACCACAGCCTGAACCAGCCCCCATCCTCATCCTCCCCCCAGCACACAGAAGGTCATCTCCAGCCTGGAGGATGACCTCACGCTGGTTTAAGTGTGACTGAATAAACAAAATAAAAATAAACTACAAAATAAATTAATACAAAAATAAAACACAAAACATGTTTTTTTTGTAAAGCACTTTGTGATTTTTATCTGTGAAATGCGCTATATAAATAAATTTTACTTACTTACTTTTTTATACTACTACTACTATTACTAGTACTATCACCAATACTAACAATAATAATAACAACAACAGCATGTGCAGGAGAAAAAGGTGAACACAAAAGGAGGCGGAGCGATAGAAACATGATGAAATGAGGTCAGAGTGTCTGCACCTCCATCACCTCCATCACTTCCATCACCTCCATCACCCCCATCGCCTCCATCGCCTTCATCACCTCCATCACTTCCATTGCCTCCACCACCTCCATCGCCTCCATCACCCCAGGGCTCGCAAAACTGCTAGCCCGACGTCCCGGGGCTAGCGAATTTTCCAGTCGGGCTACCAAAATCTATCTCAGCCCTGCCCGTCGGGCTATCATATAAAAATATATGTCAATGTTTTTGTATTCTTTCAGAAATGTAGCTGGGTAATTATGTCATTGGCATCGGGGAGCCACTGTCAATATGTGACATCGCGTTTGAAATCGCGTTTGAATTTGCGCTTGTTTTTTGCTTTCACTTTGCAATCGCGCGAACTGTGTATAGAGAGCGGCAGCACTGATTGGTGAGTGATGATTAATTGCGCACCAATTCCTCTGACATCGTCTTATCACTCATTAGCTTACTATTCAAACCTGACAAGTGAAATCTCCCACAGCAAGCTTAAACATGTGAGAGGTTGATTGCGCAGAGAATCGCTGACCGTTATGTGAGTGCGTGTGTAAAAGCAGCAGGATATATATTTTAGTTCTGCTGAGCTAAATAAGACAAGTCAGGGTGAAGAAGTGACAGCCAAAGAAAAGCCGACCACAAAACGGAAAAGTTATGACAAATCAGACTATGAGGCAAAAAGAAAGTGCAGCTTTATGGTTTCATGGACAAAAGAATTTCTGTGGCTGGAATATGACAAGCTAAATAACCAGGGGTGCACATAAGTGGTCCGCAGGTGCGCATTCGCTGTCAAAATAAAAAACGTGCACCAGATAAGAAGTTGCAACGCGCGCCTCCAGATTTTCTGGAGGAGGACAGACATTTGTTTAGAACTCTTAAAGCTGTCGAAGAAGCTCCTTTAAGCAATTACTCTGGTGTTCCTCCACCTCCAAAGAAATGTCAGAAGGAGTCCGAATCGCAAAAGAAGCGCGTATTCTCGGAAAAGTGGTTGCAGGAGGTGAGCTGGCTTCAAAGAAATGATGAACGCACAGAGATGTGGTGCAGAATATGCCGTGAAAATCCCACTCTAGCGGAAAAAAACAGTACCTTTTATATGTACACAAACGCGCGTTGCAATTTCTTATCTGGTGCGCGTCTTTTATTTTGACAGCAAATGCGCACCTGCGGACCACTTATGTGCACCCCTGTAAATAACATAATGTTCTGCCGGGTGTGTTGTTGGTTTTCCCTCGATTTCTGAGTCGACAAGCGCCTTTGTTACTGGGACCAGTAATTTTCAGAAAGACCCCCATTAGAACCCATGAAAAATGCAAGAAATACATTACTGCTCAGTCTGCAATGTCTTTCCCAGAACAAACACCAACTGCAAAGAAGATACTAAAAATAAACCTGAAAAATCTGTTTAGAACAGCGTACTGTGTTGCAAAGAGCGAACTGCCACTGGCAAAATTTAGCAGTCTTTGCAAACTTCAAAAAGCAAATGGCCTCGATCTTGGTTCCACTTATCTCTTACCTGTGACTTCAGTGGAAATTTCAAATTCAGGATCTGACACAGACTGATTCATGTTCTACACAGTTCTTACAAGTTCATAGAAATTTCTGTTCAATTAGAACCAATTATTTGTAATTTTTATACAATGTTGTAATTTGTGTTTCAACAATTTTTTGATTAATGTTTTGTTTCCGTTACAATATTATACTTTAATGTATAATATTGTAACGGAAACAAAACAGGAAACAAAACATCAATCAAGAAATTGCTCTCTTTTTTATTCGGGCTACTTAAATTTATTTTGGGCTACCACAAACTGAAGAGTCCCTGCCCGAAGGGCTACCAGGGATTTTGAAATTTTGCGAGCCCTGCACCACCATCACTTCCATCTCCTCCATCACCTTCATCGCCTCCATCACTTCCATCGCCTCCATCACCCCCATCACTTCCATCGCCTCCATCACCCCCATCGAACATTAACAGTATACTCAGTAAATACCCCGACGCAGTGCACATTATAGCGGGTGACTTCAATCAGGCGGATTTAAAAACAGTAATCCCTAATTTCCACCAGCATGTGAAATGTGCTACGAGAGGGGCTAATACCTTAGATAAAGTCTACTCTAACATCAAGAAAGGCTATAGGGCTAGACCCTTACCACATCTGGGCCAATCTGACCATCTATCCGTGCTCCTAATCCCTGCATATGCCCCAATCAGGAGAACTGCGCCGACTATCACTAAAATTGTAACAACATGGCCAGAGGGCGCTTCTCAACAGCTACAGGACTGCTTTGATAGAACCAACTGGAATATCTTCCAACATCAAGACCTGGAAATGTTCACAAACAGTGTCCTTTGTTACATCAAACATTGCATAGACACTGTCACAGTAGTTAAGCGAATCCGGGTCTACACCAACCAAAAACCATGGATGACCCGGGAAGTCCAGCAGCTGTTAAAAGAAAGAAATAGCGCCTTCAGGTCCGGAAACGGGGAAAGATACAGCAGGGCTAGAGCTAACCTGAAAAAAGGCATAAGGAAGGCCAAGGCGGACTATAGGAAGAAGATCGAGAACCATCTGGAGAGTAAGAACAGCAGGTTGATGTGGCAGGGTGTCCAGCAGCTGACAAACTACAAGCCCAAATCAGGTGCGACTGCAGGCGACCCAGCACTGGCAGAGGAGTTGAACATCTTCTTCACACGCTTTGGGGTCACCGCAACCTATGCCTCAGAGGAACAGCCACAGCACACAGCCCATGGCAGAAGTACCACCATCACTCTGGGTGAGCATGAAGTGAGGCGCACCCTGCGGGCCGTTAACCCGAGGAAGGCGGCCGGCCCAGATGGCATACCAGGACGTGTGCTGAGGGACTGCGCAGATCAGCTTGCCTATATTCTCACCAGGATCTTCAACCAATCCCTTGAACAGTCAACTGTCCCACCTTGCCTCAAGACCTCCACCATAATACCTTTGCCTAAGAAACCTCATATCTCTAGCCTAAATGACTATAGACCAGTGGCACTAACCCCGGTGGTGATGAAGTGTTTTGAGAAACTTGTGCGCTATCACATCATAGCAGCCCTACCTTGTAACCTTGACACACACCAGTTTGCCTACAGAGCAAACCGATCGACAGAGGACGCCATAGCAACAGCACTCAATGCAGCATTAACACATCTGGAGAAGCAAGGAAACTATGTGCGTATGCTCTTTGTGGATTATAGCTCTGCATTTAACACCATTCTCCCATACAAACTGGATGCTAAGCTAAAAGACCTGGGGCTGCCCCACAGCACCTGTAAGTGGATTAATAGCTTCCTCACCGACCGCAGACAGAGAGTGAGAGTGGGATGTCACACATCTCCAGCCCTAAATTTGAGCATTGGGTCGCCACAGGGCTGCGTGCTTAGTCCACTGCTCTACTCGCTTTACACACATGACTGCATCCCCGCCCACCAGAACAATACCATCGTAAAGTTCGCAGACGACACTACTGTGGTGGGGCTTATATCGGGGGAGACGAGTCTGCCTATAGAGATGAGGTGGAGCGGCTGTCTTCATGGTGTAAGGATAACAACCTTCTTTTAAACACGAAAAAGACTAAAGAACTCATAATCGACTACAGAAGACATAAGACAGAAATTCAACCATTAATCATCAACGACGACTGTGTGGAGAGGGTGACAGACTTCCGCTTCTTGGGAGTCAGCATAGAGGGAAACTTATCCTGGAGTGTGAACACCTCTGAGCTACTGAAAAAGACACAACAGAGACTGTACTTTTTGAGAGTACTCAGAAAGAACAACATCACACAGAGACTGCTGGTGTCCTTTTATAGAGCCTCCATCGAAAGCATACTAACGTACTGTATAGGCATCTGGTACGCTAGCTGCACAGTGGCTCAGAAGAAAGCACTACAGGGAGTAATCAACGCTGCCCAAAGGACAATCGGCTGCCCTCTCCTCAAACTGGAAGACCTACACAGTTCTCGCTGCCTCAAAAGAGCCCATAACATTATAAAAGATATTTCACACCCTGGACACTCCGTGTTCGAACTGTTGCCTTCAGGTAAACGGTACAGAACCATATACACAAGGACTAACAGACTCAAACACAGTTTCTACCCAATTGCAATATCCTGTCTTAATGCTACTAAAAGTAGATAACGTTCACTGCCCTTGCTGTCAGTTGAAGACATGTTTTGTTGGATACACTAACATAATTGACCGAGTGTTTGATTGTTATATCACCTAAGGACGTATGTCAAGTGACTGCATGTCAAGTGACTGTATGTGGCATTAGGCCTGGATCGCTTTGGGTGCATTTATTGTATGAGTAGGTTGTATTTTATTTATTTTTCTACAGTATTTATAACATAGTTTTTTATAACATAGTTTTTTAAGTATTTATTTCTGTGAATGTTGCATCGATCAGAGACATCTCTCAATTTCATTGTACTTGTAACAATGACAATAAAGAATATTCTATTCTATATTCTATTCTATTCTATCACTGCCATCGCCTTCATCACCTCCATCACCTCCATCACTTCCATCGCCTTCATCACCTCCATCGCCTCCATCACCCCATCACTTCCATCGCCTTCATCACCTCCATCGCCTCCATCACCCCCATCACTTCCATCGCCTCCATCGCCTTCATCACCTCCCTCGCCTCCATCACCTCCCTCGCCTCCATCACCTCCATCGCCTCCATCACCTCCTGGCAGGCACATCCATCGCCTGGATGGGCCTGCAGCTCCCTGACAGCGCTGGGACTTTAATGTAACTGTGCTGCGAGGCAGGCCTGGGGGGCACTCAGACCTGCGCCTCCATCTGTGAGGCTGATCCTGGGTCAGCTCGTCTCTCCTTTCTTTCTGCTGCTCATAGTTTGGTGCAGCAGTCAGAGGCAGATGGACGAGTTAACGAAGGACTCCTGAAGCGCTTGTTTGTCCTCAGACTGATTATCAGACTCTGACAGGACTAAAGAGCATTTTTAGAAATGAAGCTGTGAGCTCATTACTCTGATTTTATGAAACTCACAACGACACCCAGACTGGACTAATGAGCTGTTCACTGTCCTCACAGGGAATTTAATAAGACTCTGACAACGTTTAATTCTGATCATCTGCACATGCACAAAATGTGCAGCCTACATTATACCACCAAATATATGAACACTTACATGGTCTGATTCTTGTGTAGCACTTTCTCACTAACACACACATTCACACCCCAGATAAAGGATATTTGGCATGTAAGGATGGGGGAGCCAGAGATTGAACCACCGACCATCCAATCAACAGATGATGTTCTGCTCTACCACCTGAGCTACAGGTGTATATTCAGTCAGGGAAGCTTAGTAAACAAACCAGTCAGCAGTGTCGGTGCTGGACGTGACGCTGCTGATTCATTGTCCTTCCTCTGTGTTTGAAGGTTTTGCACATTTGAGCGTCTCACTCAGGTTTGAAGGAGGTGACACGTCCTTCAGCTGGTGAACTTAAAGAAAATAAGTGTTTGCAGTAACCATAGAGGAGTCGAGGAGCCTCGGGTTAGCAGCTGCTTCAGGTCAAAGTGTGTGGACATGCAGACGATGCTCTTCTGTTTCTGAGCCGTTGATGAAGCTGCTTCAGACGTCGGGGAAGTGAAAGCCGACCCATCGCGTTGGTTCTGTGACGAAGTGCTCACGGCGGCTCCGTTTCACTTGGTTTCCTCATTTTGGAAAAGAAACTGAAGGTTTTCTGTTTATTGGTCTGTGATGTGACATCACACAGACCAGGCATCACCTTGGCTCATTTCTAATAACCCTGGAGTCGTCTGTGTGTCCTTAACGACTAAAATAAAAACGATAATCTATTCTTACTTTTTTCACTTCACTTTTTACTGTTGTGGAAGCAGCTTTACGGTGTGTGTCACATGCTCTGCATGTCAGAAAGACAAGGAAGTAAAGCTTCCAAAAGCTGTTCTGAAAGTGTGATATTTGCTGCTTTGTCAGGACTGATGACAAGGCTCAGGCAAAGAAAGAGGAAGGTGAGGAGGACGAGGGGAAGAGTGTCAGGTCAGCTGCTCGCACCGACATCCTGCGGCTGATATCTGCTGTGAATGTTTCATCTGTTTGAACTTCATGCTCCGCCTCTTTAGTCCCTGTTTTTGTGCTGATTGTGGTTGCCACACACACACACACACACACACACACACACACACACACACATTTAATCCCCAAAACTTTGATGGTTTCCTACAGAAACAAAGAATCAGGTCACATCAAAGCGCTTTCACCTACAAACGAGTAAGACGATCACAGAGCTCTAATCTCTCTCTCTCTGCATGTCTTTAACCTTGCTCAGCCTCGACCGGTCCCAGAGGTGAGTCTTGGTTTCCCGCGGTTACGCTCTGACACACATACAGCCAATCATTAATCAGAGTCTGGTAGCACATTAAGAGTCTGGAGCCGCCCGAGGACACCGGCGCTCGCTCTGACCCAAAAACTCATCCTCGGCTCACACCAAGCGGGCTCAGCTGCCGCCTGCCAGAAGCGCCCAACTTTACGACGCAAGTGAAGACACCGTTGCTAAAGGTGATTTCACAAAATATTCCTGTGGTGCCTTCACTGACTGTGTGAAAATCACATGGATCTGAGCGGCCGCCAGTCTTAGCTCCCTGCTCAGAGCAGTAACAGTAAGCCTTTATAACCCCCGTCATGGCGTGGTGGAGCAGTGGTTAGTGCTGACATGAAACGAGGTCCCAGGTTCAAACCCCACACTGCGTCTGTGTGTCCCGTTTTGTTGCAGGTGCGTCATAGACTAACGCCTGTCTCCATCTTTGAAACGCTCCTTTAGGGCCGTCGTTCTCTTTTCCTCCAAAGGTTTCAGATTTACTATTAAACTGGCACCATTATAAACATGGTGAAGCCACAGGACATACTCAGCCAATCAGACGGCACCATCGCTGTGAGATCAGCGTCAAACAACCATCAGGTAAACTGGAGGAGCAGAACGCTCCGACCACTTCTGATACGGTTTTCTTCTTTTGGATATACTTCACCTCGCTTCAGTTAGCTGGAACCAACAATTCAACCCAGCCCAAACACACACACACAGATATTAACTGCATATGAATATTTACTGTAGTAATTTAGGTTAAATAGCAGCTGCTGGGCTTGAAGTCCCTGTAGGGTTTAACAGCACTATAGGAAACTGTGTGTCTGTGTCTGTGTGTGTGTGTGTGTGTGTGTGTGTGTGGGGGGGGGTTATCTGTTAGCTGGCAGCACTTTCAGATCATTAACATAATGATTATGATAAGAAAGAGAAAGCGTTAAAATCTTAATAAAATATTTATTCTGCCTTCCTCTCATCTCACCGTCAGCACACACAGACACACAGACACAGACACAGACACACACACACACACACACACACACACACTTGTATTAAAGGAGGAGTTGGGGTCTTACATATGAGTGTAGATATGAATGTGATATTCAGCTCTCAGAAAACATGAAATATTAAAATGAGTCCCACGGCTCCGGCTGCACCTGAACTCGGCTCAGGTAGGACAGTTAGAGACCAAGTGCAGCGATTACTGATCATTGATCACTGTTACAGAATTATTGATTTATTAGAATCTTTTTTCTCTGTTTGCTGTAAAAACCCACGCGGTCAGTCTGAGGGTCTGCACGCGCTCAGTGAGCACCAACAGATGAGCTTAAAGTTTGAGTCGCGCTGAGCAGGCAGGAAGCATCTTAACACACACACACACACACACACACACACACATCGTCTTCAAACAATAATCCTGTGAATATGATCAGGGATTTGGGGCACAGCATTAATCAGACTGACATCTCTGGACACGGATTAAACACACACACAGTCTCTCCATGCAGTGTGTGTGTGTGTGTGTGTGTGTGTGTGTGTGTGTGTGTGTGTGTGTGTTGTAATCTCCTGAAGACATGCTGACTCTTCTTTATAATCTGATGTCGTAGAAATAATTTCATTAATCTGACAAACAGTAGGTCGGAGCAGGAGTCCAGAGTGCGTGCAGCTCACAGCGGGTGTATCTGGACTTTGAGCTCCATCAGCTCCACGCTTTTCTTAAACAAACAACTGACGCTTATTTACTTAGGTACATGTTCTCGCCTCCGTCAGCTCCATCAGTGGCCTGCTGTCGCCTGCCTGACCCACAACCACGTTTACCCATGAGAGCCGTGCGAAGTTTTACAAGCTGAACCCACCCAGAATGCCCACTCTGACAGCACGGTCACATGACTCCTCCAGCACCACGCATGTCTGAATCAGGGGAACCAGAACAGAAACCAGAACAGGAACCAGAACCAGGTGTGAAAAAGTCACTCATAAAATCAAAACCCTGATCCGGCTTATGAGCCCAGAGACCCGCCCCTCCCCGAGCCTGGTTCTGCTGGAGGTTTCTTCGGGTTAAAAGGGAGTTTTTCCTTCCCACTGTCGCCAAAGCGCTGCTGATGGTGGTCTAATCGTTGGGGTTTCTCAGGATCATTGCAGGGCCTCCGCCCTACAGGTACATGGTGTGGCTGAAGGTGATCAGGTGATCTGAGCCAGGGTTCACAGGCTGTGGGTGAGTCGGTTTACTCTCACCATGGCAACATGTTAGGTAAACAGGTAAAAGTAGAGCTGGGGGGGTGGAGGTGGGGTCTTTGAGGAGCGTTGCTTGTGGGATCTTTCAGTTTTTTGTTTTTGGCCTTCAAGCTGCTTAAATTAAGATGTGTGTTTGAGCTGCAAACCATGGCCTCAACTTCCCTCTGTCCCAGGCTGTGTGTGTGTGTGGTGGGCGTGCGTGTTTGTGTGTTTGTGTTTGTGTGTGTGTGTGTGTGTGTGTGTGCATGTGTGTGTGTGTGAGCATCAGGAAAAACTCCTTTTATCTCCTCCTTTTTCATCCTCATGTCTGTGATTCCAGAAAACAGGATTTTCTCCTGGATCTTCACTTTCTCGTTATCTGCTGGTGTTGGTGACGTGACCTCGAGCGGCGCCTCGAGCATTAGAGACCTCGCTGTCCTGCGGAGAGTTCGGGGACCGGAGAAGATGTGGATCTCGGAGACAGAGCTTAGCGCTGACACCGGCCTCCTCCGCAACGTTGATCTCGTCTCACAAGTTAAACAAAGAGAGTCTTAATCCGGCTCCTTTAATCCCCGCTGGGTTTGCAGACACAGCGTCTGAAGGCGGCGTGTTAATCTGGGTAGTGGGGGGCACAGCGGCATCTCGGCCCGCCAGGGCAGCTTTAATCCAACCCGGCCCGAGTGCAAACACACAGGAAGTGGTGCCTCTGCTGCCGCTGATACTCAGATGTGGATTTACGGGGAGATTAAAGCCAACAAAGATTTTTTAAAAGACTTGAACACAAACAGGAAGATGCAGGCGGGAGATGAGGAGCAGATTCATTTCTTTATTACTAAACAGGAACTCTGAGCTGAACGCACAGGACACAACACAACAGCCAGAGCACAAAACATTCTGCACATCCTCCATGTCCCTCACAGCCAATCACTGACGGCCAGCTCAGGGACAGGACAGGGAGCTGTGTGGATTGCAAAGCAGCAGGCAGAGGCTGAAGAGGCCAGAACACCTCTGCCTCCTGTCTGCACTCACATGATCAACAACCGTGCAGACAGTTCACTAAAAAGCTTTTTAACTTTCATCCTGCTAGTGGGCTCTGCGCCGCGTCCCTGACTATAATCTGGAAACACAATCAAACATATCACATGTAATCACACACTTACTGAACTTAAAACACATGCCGAGTCTGACTGACTGAATCATTCCAGTGCAGTAGGTAGAGCTGGGCGATAGAACGATAACGATATGTACTGCGAAATAACTTTTTCTCGATAGAAAAATTAAACTATTGCGATAGGCCTCATCTCTCTTGTCCTCTTAAAAAAAAAAAAAAAGAACAGCCAATCCAAATTAAGTAGCGCAGAGCCGAACCAATCACAGCCGCAGCGTCACGTCACGTGACTTGTTACGTACAGCACAAGCGCCAAGGCGCACATGTGTATTTGTTTTTGCAGCCGTGCAGCCCGGGTAATGAAGGAAATGAGTTTGCCAACTAGAGAAAAATCAACCGAGAGCGTGAGCGAAGGTTACCGAAGAAAAAACAGATGATGGTTCCAATGCCGGAGAGCTTGTCGAACGGAAGGGCCACAGAAGTTCCGTAGTGTGAAGGTATTTCGGCTATTTCAAGTCTGACAAAAAACAGAGTAGCGCGCACTGTAAATTGTGCCGAAAGCAAGTCTGGAAATACAATAAAGCGGTGCATGCTCAATCTCTGACTGAAAGCGCTAATTCATCATTCGGCTTTTGTCAGACTAAAGTCACTGTTAAAACTGTTTGAAAAGCTAAGCTATACAACAAGGAGAGATTGAGAATTTCCTTTTAGTTCTCAGTTTATTTGATATTGACAAAAGTTAGTCAATTTTGTCTGTTCTTCTGTAAAACGACCTAAGATTTATTTTTAGAATTAACATTTTGTTTCTAAGTGGAATTGACAATTTAGTGGTCTGTTTTGTTTGTTTTATTTTGAAACTTAAACGCTTTAGCGGCTGCCTTTTGTGTAGTTTGCAATATTTGCCTTTATTTATCTGAAACTGAAGTCTCATGTTCCTTAAGTACATCTGCCCTGTTGAACTTATTATGGGAAATAAATATTTTAATTAAAACAAGCTGCTAATTATTTCACATTTTACTTGTGAGCAACGGCACATTTAAATCTTACAAATATAGTTATTTGGCTTATATCGTGATATATATCGTTATCGCCTGAAATGAAAAAAACATATCGTGATATGAAAAAATCTTATATCGCCCAGCTCTAAACGTAGGGTTGGGCGATACGTAAAAATGTTCCAACCAACAATCGTAAGTCCAATTCCAATTCCATATTCGCGGATGACTTTTAATGGGCGGAGCCATGTAATCATTGGACTGATTTGTGCATTTACAACACAGAAGAAGGCTAAACATGGACGAACTAATTGCCCAATAAAATATAAAGTCTCTAATTTGGGATTTCTTTGGCTTTAAACTGGTTGAAAGAGGTAAACCTAAGGATGTAACCAAAGCGCTTGTGCAGACGTATAGTGCCAGCAAAGGACTCCAGGACTCTCAGGACTGAGAACACTCAGAGGACGGGGCATTTGCTTGCAGATAAAAGAGGGTGCAGTTAAAACAGCGCTATTATTTCTGTTGACTGCTTCTATTAGCTCCATCATTATGAGCAAACTTACTCATGGGCAAATAAATAAAGAAATCACCCTTGTAAAAATGAGGGTGATTTATTCGTCCAATCGCCCAACCCTAAAGTGAAAAATGAAAACCTGGAGAATCTGCGTCTCTAAAGTTTCCTCCAGAGGAAGCAGCTGGTTTGTATTTCCTGGTATCCACAGATCGATCGATCGATCAGTAATCAGACGTGCCCAGTTTGATCTTAGTGAGCTCAGACAAGCTTTCCCAGCAGAGGCGGGGTGCTGCTGTGTGTTTGTTTCAGCCAATGGGAAGGTGAGTCTGAGCCTTACATAAACCGGGATGATAAAAATGCGGAGGCATTCGTTTAGTTGCAGAAAGGTTGTGAGCGCTATCGCCTGTTAGCCGACAGTTGTGACGGCGTGCTCAGTTTTTTCCTGCTCAGGTAGAACCATCAAACACAGAGCCACAGTCCTCATCGCTCAGGGAACGCCATCACCACACACAGCTCATTATTTCAATCAGTGCAGAGGTGAAGATCTAAGAGAGTGCTCACACACACGCACACACACACACACACACACACACACTCACTCACTGGAGCTGAGCGGCTCACTACACTAACACTATTAAAGGTGACTGTACAGCAGCTAAAAGCCTCAATTGGCTTAAGAAGCAGCCTGAGAGCGCACACACGCACGCACGCACACACACACACACACACACACACACACACACACACAGAGAGCTGGGTGTTTCCCATGGCTTGCTGTCTGGAGCAGTTTTCGGTTTCTGCATGAAGTTTCCCAGTTTCCATTCATCAGCGCTGAACATCTGACTGAAGTACACGAGATACTTTTATGCTACTACTGTTTACATTTACTTTATATACCAGGTACTGTTATACATCTGATACTGTTAAATAGCAGATATCTATCAGGTACTTTTGTAACAAATGTGGCAGACTTTGATCAATCGTGTACAAAGGTGAATGTTTAGCGTTACACAGCCACCATTCACAGTAACGGTCAGCTGATGGCGCCGTGACGTTTGGTGTGTGTGCAGCATCATAACATCGTGACCCAAGCTAGCTGCATACTTTTACATTACTAAGAGGTAGTTTCCTCTGATCATGTGACCAGCTATCACATGACCTAACCTGAACACAAGAATTAAATCTACTGCATGATTTTTAAACATACAAATAAACTGTCAGACACACAGTCGATGCTGATCACGTGACAGGGAGGACAGACTGTGATTGGTCAGACGGAGCTGCCTTTGAGAAACAAAGAAGGAGAAGAGGAAAGAAGTGAAGGTCTCAGAGGTGTGAGGAGAGATAATTAACTCACTGAGGACCCTCGACACACACACACACACACACACACACCTGAGTGCGCAGTGTGAGGTTAATCTGTGAGCTTCATTAAAACCCTGACGAGACAGAACAAAGAGCTGACTTCATCTGAACACACACAGAAACTCACACACTCAGGAGGAAAGGCTAAAGTCCTGAATCAGCGACAGTCCTGAACCTGGACACACCGGGAGTGTGTGTTTCAGTGTGTGTGTGTGTGTGTGTGTGTGTGTGTGTTGCTGAGTTAACAGTAGCTCTCTAATTACAGCCCGTCTGAGTCCAGGTGTCTCTGTGCACCTTCCACCACACTCACTCCCACATCTTTTCACTCCATGAAAACCACAGCCTACATTACCCACAGTGCACCTGGAGAAACTGCTGTGAATTACCTGTAATGGACAAAAGTACTGCTTTTAAAAGATTCAAAGACTCAAAGGTGAAGATCATCGGAGTGGAGGTCACAGGAGACTGCTTTACAGTCAGAAACTTTTAATTTGAAAATCTCAGGACAAAGCGTCGTTAAAAGGATGCTAAAGAACAAAAAACAACAACACAGTGAACAAAGTGAACACCACAAACTCCCACCTGAACCCAACCACCGGGCATGCTCATTAGCTCCGCTCTATCTCCGCGGTTATCAGGGCATGGCGGCCATCTTAGACTCAAACCACAGAGAGTTTCATTCTCACACACACACACACACACACACACCCTGCAGCCGTCCATATGTGCAGCAGAGAGGGATGGACAGGAGGAGAAATCAAAAACACCCTCAGGCTGCAGACAGAAGCTCCTGCAGTTTGACTCCTGAAGCCGACTCCACGGTCTTCTTCTGGACTTCAGTCCTGATCATTCCCAACTCCACCTGCTTCCATCCAGCAGTCATGGAAACCTAAACTCTGAGATTTTGGGTGCCGTGTTATCGTTCGGCTCTGCTTCGTTGCTGTTCTGCTGCTTTTACTGCAGTGAAGCATGTGAACACTTCCTGACATCTCCAGATGTTTCTGAGCCATCAGCAGAACTACAGGCAACATGTCTGCCTTCAGGGAAGACTTCTCAGGTTTTTCCCAGTAATGGGAACCAAATCCCAGAGTTAGACCATTAAAGACCAGAGGATCAATGAGCTATACAAGCTCTAGAAACATTCATCAAGATCAAGATCAACCTCCACAAGATCCACTGCCACCCAACACCAGTCGAACAGCAGCACCGCCCACAGCGAATTGTTAAAAACAATTTATAAATCAGATATAAAGTCGTTCTGACTCAGCCGGGAATTTGATACTTTGTCCTGAAGAATTCCTGATAAGACAAGCCTTACAGTATGGGACTGATGGACACACCCACTGACAGCAGAAGAACCGTCTCAAAATGTTGGTTCTGTTCACCTGAACGTCTTCAGTGGGAGGATTCGTCATCGTCAGGTGACTCCTTCAGTTTCAGCTGACTGCAGGTTTTAATCTTATAAACAGCAGCAGCACTGACTACACACAGGCTGTGAGCTCAGTTTATGATCACTGATCACTGATCAATGTCCATGAGTCCCATTCACAGAGAGTTGGGGAATGGCTGCAATCACAGCATTGTAAGATGGTGACAGATGTACCCTTAGGCCCCCTCCTCGATTCAGAGATGGTCTTTCCCTTTTCACGTAAATGGCCTCCTTGACTCCACCCTCAAACCAGCGTTCCTCCCTGTCCAGGATGTGTACATCCTCATCATTGAAGGAGTGTCCACTGGCCTGTAGGTGTAAATAAACTGCAGAGTCCTGGCCTGACGAGGTAGCTCCCCTGTGTTGTAGCCAGAGGTTGTTTGGTTTCCCCGATAAATCCTGGCAATCCTCCAGCCACTTAACAGCGTACACTATGTTAGTCTGTTTGTGTTGTGGAACCCGATCGTTTAAAAGTGATTGAGATGCAGTGTTTAATCCAATGCAAGTGCAGACCTGATGTTGAGGGGAGAGGCTTCGACATGTCGATCAAATCTGCGCTGAACAGCTTTTTTTTAAAAACGAAGAAGTAAACTTTAGTAAAGGAGAGAGAGAGACCGTTTGCTCACTGCTGCCCCCATCAGCTGAGCACAGGAACAACAGCTGACTGAAAACAACCTCACCTTCATCAGCTTCATCATCCTCACATCCACAGGCTGTACTACTGCAGTACAAGTACACACATCCACAACATGTCTGCGGCTCACTGCAGAGCCTGGGTGTTACCAGGGACATTAAAAGCCTCACAAACACAACCAGACTGTTAATCAATAA